>NW_015632734.1:7434-17624 GCF_001515625.1 Sinocyclocheilus rhinocerous
GATCATTCTAAATGCATTTTAATAAACTGAATCATGCAGTGAAAGAACGTGCACTGGTCTAACCTACTAGACTTCCTATGCCTTAGCTAAACTTTAGCTAACTTGGTAGCTCTCATGTGTCATGGATAGGATAATTAGCTGTAAATTCGAAGCACAGGTAGCTTAGTCTGTTGTTCATCACCACTCACCTCCACAGCAGTCTCAACATTTCCTGACCCGACCTCATATTTTGATTTTGTATTTGTTTGACAGGGACAGCTGTGTGCAAACAGAAACACACACACACACACACGCACACACACACGCACACATATATTAGTTTATTAAAAACAAAAAACAAAAAAAACTCCCCAGAAAAAAGGGCACTTTCTCTCGAGGAGGAAAAAGGGCAGGTGCTCACGCCCCCTTTGATGTCTATGTGTGCATGTGCCTGATCAGCATGATCTCCAGCTCACAGGATACAGAACTGAAGATTTGTTTCTAGTCAAAATGAAAAAAAAAATAGTTGATATAACTTTTATAATGTGGCATATTTCAGAGTAAATCAGGATGAGGAAATAACATATAGGACTTGATTGGATTTTTTGCCTCAATGAATCATGCACAGTAATACCAGAAACATGAATTAAGGAAGTGAATGGTCTGTTTGCTTATTGACTGCAGACCAACATTCCTGTTGACTCTTTCCCTTGTGTTCATTAAAGGAATAATGCAAAGTGTCGCATTATTACTCACTATTACTATTACTCGTACTGGAATGCCCTAAAAATGGGAAGTAATGGAAGTTTTCTGTGGAACATTCCATTTCCTTATGTGTGTTGTAATTTTAGAGTCATCTTTTATTTGCTGTAACACATGTGATTTATTTGCTGAAGTGGAAATGTCAGTATCTTCTATAGCTGCCTGCAAGCATAATTCATGAATTGTCGGCCAAGTACGTTTTGTTTGTTTTTTTATGTGGAACAACATAAAAATGTGTTTTGACCCAGCGGTTGGGTTGTTTTGACCCAGCGGTTGGGTTGTTTGGACCCAGCGGTTGGGTTGTTTTGACACAGCGGTTGGGTTGTTTGGACACAGAGGTTGGGTTGTTTGGACCCAGCGGTTGGGTTGTTTGGACCCAGCGGTTGGGTTGTTTGGACCCAGCGGTTGGGTTGTTTGGACCCAGCGGTTGGGTTGTTTGGACCCAGCGGTTGGGTTGTTTGGACCCAGCGGTTGGGTTGTTTGGACCCAGCGGTTGGGTTGTTTGGACCCAGCGGTTGGGTTGTTTGGACCCAGCGGTTGGGTTGTTTGGACCCAGCGGTTGGGTTGTTTGGACCCAGCGGTTGGGTTGTTTTGACCCAACCCCTGGGTCAAAACAACCCAATAGCTGGGTTTGTCCCTTTTTAACCCAGCATTTTTTAGAGTGTACAGAAAACATTAAATGGACGTTACATTTTTAAAATCATTTTGCAAACGTTATAGGAATGTTATTCTGAATGTTCTCTTAACGTTCTGAAACAAGTAGTTAAGTTAGTTATGTTTAATAAAAATGCAGATGAACATCCAACTAAAATTTTTGAAAAAATACAAATAAAACATTGGTGTATATGTATATGCACAATGTATACTCTAAACAAATGTTTTTGTGCTGATGTTTGAGGATGCTCTTAAAGACCAGATAACTTTTGAATGAAAGTCTGTTAACATTATTGGAAGAACGTGTTCATAACTTTGAAGAGAATCTTACAGAGTTCTGAGAATGTTGCCTGTTCGCAGGGAAACTGTTCGGAAGGCTTTTTGTTCAGCATGTTTCATTTCTCATTCTTTTAGCCTCCTGGGTTTGAGGTCAGGTTAGTCAGCTGCGTGGTTTGATTGTTGCGTACAGAGGTGTGTTGTGTGAGGGAAGGCTGTTTCGCACTGCGCCTTTAATATTGGGTCTATTTTAGAGTCTGCCTGATTTGCATAACTCCTCCTGTCTGTTGTGCTGGGATACTGCGTGACATCACCATAAAGATTCCGCTGCAAAATGCAAAAAGGGCCTAATGTAGAACACCTAGCAAGATGCCTCGATATGGAAATGAAGGCGGTGTCCATGCAGCTCTGTAACATAATGCAACTATTGCAGTCAGAAGGTTATTCGAGAAATTCTTCTCCATTTGATGATGCTGTCCATCTAAGACTGAGGCGTGTGGGGCTGAATTCCTTCTCTAATGCTCTAAACACACTGCACGATTTTGTTTACCACTAGCGCAATGCTGATGACATTTTATTCTTTTATAGTAACATGCGTCGTAGCCTACGAGTCAATAGGTGTCATCATCGTACAGTCTGCATGCATGTCGTAGCCAAGTTGATTAGATCCATGTCGGACAGTGTGACATGCAGTGATCTTATAGGATTGCTAAAATCGTGCAGTGTGTCTCGGGGACTAGACAGCTAGAAGACTAGGCAGCTGTAATAAGACATGCCAAACCAGCACGTGCCCATGTACTCTGAGATGTTGATCTAGATGTTGACTTTGATTCAAGATGTTTCCTACATAGATCTAATGCATCTCACCGGTCAGCAGCAGAGGGTTAGGGTTTCATTGCAATTTGCTGCTGTTTGAGTGGATGTTCATGACTTACTGAACTGGCAAAACTCTGGAGCTATAACCACCACTCTTGTGAGAAATTAAGTGCATATTAGCATACTTTTAAAATGAGCACTTATTTTGGAAATTACATACTTTAAAAGAACACACTAAAGTGCAAATTGAAAGTAGGCCTATTGTTTTCAGATTTTTTTTTTTTGGGTAACATTTTATTTTAAGGTGTTCTTGTTACACGTTACATGTAGTTACTATTATAATAACAATAAATTATGCATAATTACATGCAAGTAACCCCAAGCCAAACCCTAATCCTAACCCTAACCATATAGTAAGTACATGTAGTTCATTAATATTACTCGGTACTTAAATGTATAATTACACTAACAAGGACACCTTAAAATAAAGTGTAACCATTTTTTTACTTTAGTACAGTAAGATTTACTATTATATGTAATTTCATAATTATAGTGACTTTGAAATGTAAATAAATTGTGCTGACAAGCATTTAAACTAAACTAAATTATACATTACAGGGCTGTACGTTAACTTTTTTTTCACATAGCACTGGTGCTACAGAGGTTGAAAGTTTTGTAGCACAGGCCAAAACGTTGTAGCACAAGTATAAAACGTCTGTTATCATGTCTGAAAACAAACACAAGTAATGGAGTTCATCACTTAAACAGGCATTGATGTTCCATACAGAGCACAAAAAATGCAAACCATCACAAAAATTGTTTTTAGACAAAGTTTTCTTATTTTGCTAAAAATGGAAGAGTGCAGAAATATAACACCTCTTACACCTTAACAAAATATCAAATAAAAAACAATGGCAGACATTTAGGGAAAGTGAGCAAAGATAAAAATATTTGTCATTATTTTATCTTTGTTATTACAAAATAAGAACAAAGATATACATTACAAATACACATAATATACAAATAAAACAAACAGTGCTTCATTTTTCAGGTACAGCATTTAGCAGTAACATTGAAGAAATTGAATGAACAAATATTAAAATATAACACTATATACATCAATTATACCTTTTTAAAAGCAACTGACTAATGATAAGTTCATCAGTCAAGAGCAGTGAGCAGATTGTTTCTGTGTTTTGTTGTTTTATTAACATTAAAAGAATAGTTCACCAAAAATGAAAATTCTGTCATCTGTCTTTCAATTCTGTTTCATTTTTATAAGATCATTTACTCAAGTTGTTTTAAACCTGAATTAATTTATTTCGTCTGTTGAACATAAGGCAGTCTCGGTCGAATGTCCACTTCTGAAGCCAGATTGGTTGCTGTCCAGGAGGTTGTTCTGTGTGAGAAAGGCTGAGACTTGGTTGAACACAACTCGTTCAAGTGTTTTTGCAATGAAAGAGAAACCACTGATGTGAATGCATGTGGCTTATGGCATTGTACATTATATTGAGACGGAGGGAGGCACCAGAACTGCAGCTGATAGAATGTGCGCTGTAGCACAATACAACGATATTTCTTCAAAAGCAGATTGTGGAGACATTTTAATCGTCCACAATCAAAAATCGTCATATCGCACACCCCTTACTACCAAGTATAATTAATCTCACACACACAAACAAGCACAACAAAAATCACTTCACACTATTAAGCGGCTGTTATGAACATGCAGAACTGTATCGCACGCGTGCTACAGTGGTATCGCACAGACCAGTTTTTCCGTAGCGCGTGTGACATATATGTCGCACTGTACAGCCCTGCATTAATACTTTTGAAAATTATATGGATTATTAAAATGTAATGACTCAAAGTTTTAATTTCATGTTATTGCAAAGTGTGATAAACTTTGTATAAAAAAAACATTGTAAGTGCACTTTTAGCATTTTATGATACAGTCATGAATGTGTACTCTCTTTTCGGTCTTTTATTTCATAATTTTTTTTTTTTTTTTTTAAATATACTTTTTAAGATTTGGAGAACACTACAAGTGCACATTCAATACACTTATGCACACTTCTCTTTTACAAATTTTCATATATGGTCCTACACCATTTTATTATAGTTACAACAATGACTGATTTATGTCCAGCTGGAATCAGACACACAGACCTTTAACTGGGGATTGATTGATTGATTGATTGATTAATTGATTGATTGATTCTTTGTTGATGCATGAAGTCAGTTCTACTCAAGTTCACACAGGTGTCCTGGCAGAGTATCCACAGGTGTAGACAATCACACTAACTATCAACATGATTCACATGTGGTTTACATGTCTAAATGCATTTTGGTGCTACTGCACATAAGGGCTGTTTATACTCTTATGCAGTTATCAGTTCTTTAAATCTCTGACCTGAATGTGTTGTTTATTACTTAAAAAACAGGTATGTACGGAAAGTGTTTTTTTTTTTTTTTTTGTGCAGTTGATTCCTGTCATTCCAGCGACAGAGTACTGCGTCACACAGCAGGTGACAAGTCTCCTGATAACACTGTTTAACCTGCTGCCACACAAACAACAACAATAACCAGTAATTCTGTATCATGTAATCTTCACTCATTCCGACATGAACTTTAGGCATCAGTGAGTCTTTTCTCTCTTGTCCAGTTCAGAAGTTCAGCTCAAGTTATCTGCATGGGAATGTGTGTTTCCTTTTTCACTGGCTTCTCATTTAAAGTGCGTTCAGAGAAGTAAGGGAGAAAAGAGTCGGAGAGAGTATCGAACCCTGTGGTGCCCCGTAAGCATACTATAGCTGGACACATTGTCATGGGTTCATGTTATCACGTCCAGCAAACTGACTGTGGCCTTTGTCTGAAAGTGAAACATGAGAGAGTCCTATTGCTCCGCCTCTCTCTCTCTCTGTAAAGTCAGGCTGAATGAGAGTAATTACTCATTGGCGCGGGTGCAGTCCTCCAGCAACATCTCTCTGTGTTGAGACATGCATCTCTGAACGGTCATGAGGAGTGATAAGGGTGTGCACTCCTGCTGCGGCTGGATTCTCACTAAATGCTGCTGCTGCTGTCATGTGGGAGGTGGGTTTCACAGACGCTCTTCTAGACCTGGTCAGTGCAGAACTAATGTACATAGTGCAAGTTTGTGGCACAACAAAGGCTTTATACATATGATGTATACATATACTGAGCTGGTTCACCTATGCGATCTGTTGAAGTGAAGAAGTGTGCTCAACTGAATTTAATGTGAACTTGTAGTGTACTTCAGCTCTTAAAAGTGTATTTGGTAACACTTTATATTGATTTTGTTATATTTGTACTTACTATTATAATAACAATAAATTATGCATAATTACATGCAAGTATTTCTAAGCCAAACCCTAATCCTAACCCTAACCATATAGTACATGTAGTTAATTAATGTTACTCAGTTCTTAATTACATTGTTACAAGGACACCTTAAAATAAAGTGTAGCAGAATATTTATTAAAAAATTTTTTTTTTTTTTAGAAAAGGCCACTTAAGTGTACTTTAAGTTCATGACAGTTTAACAAACTTAAGTGAAATTGTATTTTGTAATAATGTGAAACTAAAAGTTCTACTTTAAAGTACATTTTAAATTATTGTATTAATAATAATTAGTTGTTCTTTAAAGTACACCGATTTTGCTGTGTTGACTAACATACTAAAGCATGTATAAAGATGTTAATTTGAACTGTAATGTGTTATTTGATTTTACAGTTAAAGTTAATATATTTTAAATGTACCAAATTGCAACTTCATCATTGAAAATGTAAAAGTAGAAATATATTTAAATGCATGACATACAAGTTTCAATTGCAATGACATTAAAGTATATTTTAGTGTACCATAAATACTTGGCAGTACATTTTACATTTTAATGTACACTTTAAATATATTTCAAAGACAAAATAAGTAATTATGAAATTACATATAAAGATGCACCTAAGTTCTACTTAAGTGGGTCAAAAAAAACATGCTTATGTTCAAATAATTGTATTTTATATTAATGTATTTAAACTATATAACATTTAATTACAAATAGAATGCAAAAAAGTGTCTGGAAACATTAAATTCAGTTTGCGTTGAAGTGTATTATATATGTATATATATATATATATATATATATATAATAGGTATCTGGTCACTAAAATAAATAAATCAGTGAGCATGTTGATAGGCCTATCAGGAGCAACTATATTATTACATTAAGTATATTATCTTCATACTTAAAAAAAAAAAAAAAAGTATGCTAAAGTGTGCTTCTTTTTCCAAAGGGATAAAATTAACTTATCTTTTAAAAATATTTTTGGTTACAATGTGTACTGTATTATGTAACCATTATAATATTAGTAAGAGGGGAAAAATACGTTTTAGGTGTTGCATGCGCTTGCCAGTTTGTTTTACCATTTTAATCAAATTAGGTTTCTTGCATTTCATTTGATGTGACAAATAAAAATACATACAAGTATTCCATACAGTCACTCAAATGATATGAGCTCAGGAAAACTCTTGAGTTTAATAATTATAAAATGACTTTAGATGAAATATATAATGTTACACCACAGAAACCGATGGCACAGCTGAACAGTGTCAATGTCAGTGTGCACAGCATTTTCACTGTTATTGAAATAATTACTTTTGGGTATTTGTTACTTAATCTGATACATAATTTGTTTTATCTTGCATGTCTTTCATATCTCTGGCTCATGGTTTAAAATGATATTGACTGTAGAGCTGCAGTTGTTTACTCTGTCTTGTGTCATGGGAAGATGAGGGTTGTTTGCACACGCGTGTGTGTTGATGTCAGGCTGAAGTACCTCTCTGCTCCTCTCTAATGTGGACTAAAGTGCTCTCTCTCTCTCTCTCTCCATACTGATTAACTCGGGAAGTTGTCCTGCAGAAAGAGACAGGGCTGAAAACACAACCTCTGTTGTGATGTCATAACATAAACCACAGTCATTATTCTGGAGTTGTTTGGAGTCTGTGGTTTATGGACTTATGCTTTTGGTTTCTATGGTTTTTCAGCTTTAACCCAAAGGGAGGCAATTTAAATGCTTATTAACTCTTTTAAAAGTAAGTATATTGTCAATTAGTAAAGGTGTGTTAATTATGAGATTCTGACATTCGCTTCTGCATAGAACTTGTGACACAACTTATAACCTGACAGCTGCAACTTGGGCCTTGTTCAGACCATAAGTCCAAATCAGATTTTTTTTTATGCATATCCAATTGGAATCTGATCATATTTAGCAAGTGTGAATGGCAAAATATCACGTGAAATCTGATTTTTACAAATCTATTTAAAGCTACGTTCATACAGTATGTGTTTTGAAACTCAAATCGCATTTCTGTAAATCGGTTTCAGTCTGACCGTCAATTTTTGGCTTATGTCACTTTCTCACGCCACGGAATACATAAACAAGACGTTGTTTGTAGCAAACATGCTAAATGTCTATCTAAAAAAAATTAATAAATGAAAGACATACAATGCAGTATAATGTAGTGAGCACAGAGTTGAAAGATTCTCTAAAGTCCGGCAAAATAAGCTAAAACAATAAGCTACATGTCATTATTAGACTAAGTTCAATAATGAAGGCATTTGGATAGCCACTGTTACTTGCTGTATTGTGGTTTTGTTTATTGATTACTCAAATTACACATTCATTTTTGTGTTAACAGTGTTGTCATAGTAATGCATATTTCTGGGTCTGAGGTCGTGAACGGCTTTGAGTAAAACTTCTGGGTTGTCATCTAGTAATTATGCTAATTGCGACATGGCGGGAATGCATCAATGCAGTGCACTTATTACAGGTTATGTCCTCTGTAGTAATCTGAGATTCTCATCAAGGGTTACAATGGGTGAGTTTATGCTTCACTCCTTGAGCACTTCTTAACTGTTTTACTAAACGGTCACACTTTTATTTTAAGGTCCAATTCTTGCTATTAACAAACCATTAACTATGACTTTTGCCTCAACAAACTCCTAATATGCTGCTAATTAATAGCTAGTATGCTAGTTGTTAAGTTTAGGTATTGGGTAGAATTAGGGATGTAGAATATGGTCGTGCAGAATAATGGTGTGTTCACACCAGACGCGAAGCGAATATGCGCATCGCGTCACTCGCTCTAGATTACTCGCGGGATGTTTTTCCAGAGGAGGATGAATAACGTTAGGATCCTGTATTAATGTGTGTGTTACATTTTACTACTGTATATATACACTGATATTACTATTATTTTTATTATTGATAGCAGCATATCTGTAGCCATGCTAATAAAATACAACTACCACTACAACTGATTTTAATTGTTTTCTATGCTCCAGACCTATATAATAACAGACGGCTGCAATAATGCTCTCTTCTATTGTCTGATTCAACTGGACGTGTCAAGAAACTCTTCGCTGATTGGCTTGCGCGAGAACGCGTCATGCGAATTTTCTGCTTGAGTTGAAATTTTTGAACTTGTGCGGAAGACGCGATTGAGGCGAATATCGTGCGTTCGCGGCAAACGCGTCGTGCATTTCTCGTCATTCGCGTCATTCGTGTATGTAATCTACTCGCAGGAATAATTACATTCGCGTCTGGTGTGAACACACTGTAAGGCATTAATATGTGCTTTATAAGCAGGGTTGCCAATTTTCACAACAAAACCCAGCCAATTGCTGCTCAAAACTAGCCCAATCACTTTTCGAGGGGGTCCCCCGTTAAAAATTGCGTTACGGGGGGGGGGGTAAAAAATACAAGGTTTTTTTTGGCGGGTTCCCCTGGTAAAAATTACTTTCCAGTGGATAAATATCACGTTATTGGGGTCACTTCAACCCATGGACATAAAAAACAACCCACGGCAACAGTGTTAAAGTAGCCCAATTCTGCGGGAAAACCACAGACTTGGCAACACTGTTTATAAGTTTTAATAAACAGCCAATATGTATTAATAGGCATGCTAATAAGCAACTAGTTGATAGTGAGAATTGATCCCTATACTAAAGTGTTACCTACTAAACAACTTGTCATTGCCAAAAGGGTTAGGTGTCTTGGTGAAGGATCCCACCTTAAAAATGTTGTGTTTGCTTTATGTAAATAACCCTCCATATGCATGCAGCTTCAGCAGGCTGATGGTCAGCTGGAGACGGTGTTTCTCGGTCCAACGTCCCACTGAGAGAGTCAAAAGCACCATATCTGTATTGTCAGATTCATGCTGCATCTTTTAGTAGTTGACACAGACTCAAAATGTAGATAACTAGGCTGTTATCACAGTATATACTATTCAACATGTAGAAATGTGCCCAGTGTGCACGGGCCGGATGCTTTGCATGCTTTAACGAGGGGAAGTCGTGGCCTAATGGTTAGAGAGTCGGACTCGTAACCCAAAGGTTGCGGGTTCGAGTCTCGTACCGGCAGGGATTGTAGGTGGGGGGAGTGAATGTACAGCACTCTCTCCCACCTTCAATACCACGACTGAGGCGCCCTTGAGCAAGGCACCGAACCCCCAACTGCTCCCCGGGCGCCGCAGCAAAAAAATGGCTGCCCACTGCTCCGGGTGTGTGTTCACGGTGTGTGTGTGTTCACTGCTGTGTGTGTGCACTTAGGATGGGATAAATGCAGAGCACTAATTCAGAGTATGGGTCACCATACTTGGCCACATGTCACGTCACTTTCACTTTCACT
>NW_015632734.1:18775-49104 GCF_001515625.1 Sinocyclocheilus rhinocerous
GGGGGGGGGGTAAAAAATACAAGGTTTTTTTTGGCGGGTTCCCCTGGTAAAAATTACTTTCCAGTGGATAAATATCACGTTATTGGGGTCACTTCAACCCATGGACATAAAAAACAACCCACGGCAACAGTGTTAAAGTAGCCCAATTCTGCGGGAAAACCACAGACTTGGCAACACTGTTTATAAGTTTTAATAAACAGCCAATATGTATTAATAGGCATGCTAATAAGCAACTAGTTGATAGTGAGAATTGATCCCTATACTAAAGTGTTACCTACTAAACAACTTGTCATTGCCAAAAGGGTTAGGTGTCTTGGTGAAGGATCCCACCTTAAAAATGTTGTGTTTGCTTTATGTAAATAACCCTCCATATGCATGCAGCTTCAGCAGGCTGATGGTCAGCTGGAGACGGTGTTTCTCGGTCCAACGTCCCACTGAGAGAGTCAAAAGCACCATATCTGTATTGTCAGATTCATGCTGCATCTTTTAGTAGTTGACACAGACTCAAAATGTAGATAACTAGGCTGTTATCACAGTATATACTATTCAACATGTAGAAATGTGCCCAGTGTGCACGGGCCGGATGCTTTGCATGCTTTAACGAGGGGAAGTCGTGGCCTAATGGTTAGAGAGTCGGACTCGTAACCCAAAGGTTGCGGGTTCGAGTCTCGTACCGGCAGGGATTGTAGGGGGGGGGAGTGAATGTACAGCGCTCTCTCCCACCTTCAATACCACGACTGAGGCGCCCTTGAGCAAGGCACCGAACCCCCAACTGCTCCCCGGGCGCCACAGCAAAAAAAATGGCTGCCCACTGCTCCGGGTGTGTGTTCACGGTGTGTGTGTGTTCACTGCTGTGTGTGTGCACTTTGGATGGGATAAATGCAGACCCTAGTATGGGTCACCATACTTGGCCACATGTCACGTCACGTCACGTCATGCTTTACAGTATTACAAAAGACAAAATGTGAAGAAATGCAAAAAATCAAGTAGGACGTGTCCTAGTCTACACCTCATGGAGTTTATCAAGAGGTGATGATTAGTTTGGCGGGCACTGCGTCACTTGTAGTATTTCAACTGTGAGACACAACAGGTGTGCATCACTTTGATTTTAGTATCACTAATGTACTGTACTATTATAGTTTTTGTTAATAATCTAAATTAGATTTTTTTGGTCCCACCTAATATTAAGTGGCCTTAACTACTATGTACTTGCATCAAAAAATAAGTACAATATTTATTGTTCATATTGTATTGCAAAACACTTTCCTGTATTCACTTTAATTTAAAAGTTTTAGTAATTTGTGTTTTTTTGTCATTTGTATTATATTTTTTATGTCTATATAGTGTTTATTTATTTGTTATAGTTTGTTATTTTAGTACTTCAAGGTAAACTAAATAAAAATGAGAAATGTTGCATCTAGCTGAATATGTATTTTTAGTATTGACCAATTCTCACTATGAACTAGTTGCTTATTAGCTTGCATATTTCTACCATATTGGCTGTTTATTAGCACTGATGAAGCACATAATAATGCCTTATTCTGCATGAGCATATTTTAGATCCCTTAATTCTACCTCATACCTAAACATAACTACTACCTTACTAACTATTAATGCGCAGCAAATTAGGAGTTTGATGCAAAAGTCATAGTTAATAGTGAGAATATTTAACTCTGCAGAAAGGGTTAAATAACCCTAACCCTTAAAATAAAGTTTGACTATTTACTTTTATTTCAGTTAACGTTTATTTTGTTTCAAGTAACAATGTTTATTTATTTATTTTTTTTAATAGTTTTAGTTAAAAATGTTAAAAAATAATAACATATATTGTCTTTTTTTTTTACGACGACTTCCAACACATCTCATCCAATCAGATTTTAGCGATGAAACTGTCCATATAAATATATATAATTTTTTTTTTTTTACACACTAATGTCATGTATATGTATAATAGACTTCATGTATATGTATAATAGTTTGTATGTAGTTACTTTGGTAACACTTTATTTTAAAGTGTCCTTGTTACACGTTACATGCACGTTCTATTATAATAACAATTAATTATGCATAATTACATGCAAGTAACCCTAAGACAAAAGCCTAATCCTAACCCCAACCATATAGTATATGGTACATAACCATATATAGTAAGTACATGTAGTTAATTAATATTACTCAGTACTTAAATGTATAATTACACTGTGACAAGGACACCTTAAAATAAAGTGTAACCGTTACTTTGGTTACACTTGTTACATAATTATGTAAAATGATCTGTTAATGTGCAGCCTGGTCTGGCTGTCCAGGGCTTGAACATAACTCCTGCGGTCTTTGAAGAGCAAATTAGTTCAAATCCTCTTTTCATCAGAAGAGCTTTAGTGGCTCTTTGAAGACGGCTCTAAGAGAGAGATAATGTGGGAACATGGGAATGATTCCCTTGTTTTTTCTTCCTCTTGAGCGCTTGGGACATTTACAGTCAGTAATGCCTGTAATGTACAGTCAGCAGAAACGCGTCGTGAGGCGAAAGGTGTTGTCAGGTTAAAGCATGTGAAACTCCTCACCTATGAATGGAATGCGGTCCGTCTGGACTGCCTGTGTGTTTCAGAACCGGCTCGCCTCAGAAGAATCTGATTGTGTGAAGTATCTGTAAAAATGCCACATGCTTTAAAACATGCCTATGGTTCTATTGACAGCGAGGAATGTCAGTGCAAAGACTCAACAGCAGATAAAAGAGGACACATCTGCCTGTTTGTTTCAGTGAAGATTAAACCATTCACTCAGGTGCACCTCTAAGTCGTGTGGGAGACGCCACATTGTTTGACCGATGAAGGAATTTATGAATGGATGGTACATATTTCTCAGACATGAGGCCTTCAATTGTAAAGTGAAACTAAAGCTGAAATCAAGGCTACGTCCACATGAAGCCAGAGCTTTCCCTATCCGATCTTTTTTTTTTCCTCGTCTCAAGAAATATCTGCGTCCACACGAAACCACAAAACCGACACAAAACGATGTAGTATACATGCCAGACCAGTATGTGGCGCTGTAATTCTGCCACAGAGATACACTAAAAACGTAGAAGAAGACTTGGACTATGCACATAAACCTTGCTTGCTGTATACAAACGAACATGGAACAATACATTAAGTAATCTGTGTTAATGTTAGTTAATAAAAAGACAATCGTTCAGTGTTTGTTCATGTTTTTGATGCTGTCACGTGACGTAGCGGTGTCTGACTAGGGGCGCAAATTTCTGAAATTTCGTTTCAGAAAATATACGGATTCGCAGTCCACACGAAAACGCAAGGGCGGCGTTTTCAGATTTATCCACTCTGGGACCCGGTTTCAAAAAATATCGGTTTCACTCTCCCAAAACGCCGGATCCGTGTGGACGAAACGCCTATATGATACAAAATGTATGCGTACACAGCTAAATGCGTCTCCGTGTGGACGGGGCCCAAGTGTGTCATTTCTTATAGTTGTCTCTAGTTTTATAGCAGATGTTGAGTGAATCCTGGTACATTCTCTTGTCCAGAGCATATATGCTTCTAAATGACAGCTTACTTATTAGTTTTTGTTTCACGCTCTTATTGTTCGTGTCAAATTAATAACCATGACATCATCACTGTTTTTATGAGAAGTATGAGGAGGGAGTATCAGTCACTCTTTCACAACAGCACTGGGAACTCTGACTCATCTGAATTGTGTTAAATGAGGCCACCGTGTCTTATTTTTAATTTTATCACAAAGTATTTGGACATTCAAGACACACTTACATGCAAAAAAATCAAGACAGTTTAAAACATTTATTATAAAGAAAATAGTGCAAACGTGTTTTAATGTGGTATCTGGATGCTTTGTGTTACTCAAATGGTAGTAAAACTAATGGTTACACCTTTGTGTGACCTTGAGGAAAAATTACTTCAAAGATCCACTGCAGCTGATTAAAAGTTATTGCAGAAATGATTAAGAAAAACGACATTCACATATTTTTAGTGTGACTCAAGTGTTTAAATACTTTTGGGATGGTTTTCTCTCTTTGTACTTTTCAGAGGAGTTGCCATGCCACTAAACTCCTCAAAAGAAGCCATGCATGAAACTTAATCTACTGGATTAAGTTTCAAATCTATCTATCTATCTATCTATCTATCTATCTATCTCTGTCTGTACTGTATGTGTGAGAATATATATATCACACAGCACAATGCCACAGATGTCGCAAGTTTTGAGGGAGCGTGCAATTGGCATGCTGACTGCAGGAATGTCCACCAGAGCTGTTGCTTGCGAATTGAATGTTCATTTCTCTACCATAAGCCGTCTCCAAAGGCGTTTCAGAGAATTTGGCAGTACATCCAACCGGCATCACAACCGCAGACCACGTGTAACCACACAAGCCCAGGACCTCCACATCCAGCATATTCACCTCCAAGATCGTCTGAGACCAGCCACCCGACAGCTGCTGCAACAATCGGTTTGCATAACCAAAGAATTTCAGCACAAACTGTCAGAAACCGTCTCAGGGAAGCTCATCTGCATGCTCGTCGTCCTCATCAGGGTCTCGACCTGACTGCAGTTCGTCGTCGTAACCGACTTGAATCCAGCGGGTGGAGATGGGTAGGTTTAGGAGTGGAAAGTGGATCCAGGGAGTGGAAATGGGTAGGTTTAGTGGTGGAAATTTGATCCAGGGGGTGGAGATGGGTAGGTTTAGGGGTGGAAATGGGATCCAGCGGGTGGAGATGGGTAGGTTTAGGAGTGGAAAGTGGATTCAGGGAGTGGAAATGGGTAGGTTTAGTGGTGGAAATGGGATCCAGGGCGTGGAGATGGGTAGGTTTAGGGGTGGAAAGGGGATCCAGGGCGTGGAAATGGGTAGGTTTAGGGATATGTCAAGTGGGAGGAGTTGGATCTCAAGTTGGTGGATTTGGTGCACCACTGTAATACCAGTGTACTTACATGGTAACTCCTCAGGAACTGTCCACTTAATATAAAGTGTAACATTCTGAACACCAACCACAATTTATATGTAAAGCCTAATTTACTGGCCGCTGCTGTGTAACATCAGAGTAATTACATGGTAAATCCATATGAACTGTTTACTTTATATAAAGTGTAACACTTTCTTTACCTAAAAGTGCTGTTAGTACTGTTATACATTTGTACTTTCATTACCAAAAAGTTTTGTTACCAATGTCCTGTTACACATTTGTATTTACACATACCATTCAGTGGGTTGTTACATATGTGTAGTTACACAAACATTACAGCTGTAGATACTATGTACCAATGTGTACTTACACTGTGGTTACATACTATGTACACATCTAGTTACTATGTAAGTACACAGGTATTAGGGCCACTTAATATAACGTGGGACCAATAAACATTTAAGAAAGCTGGGAATGGAAAACAGTGCAAAAGGACCTTAGTTACCCAGTTAGCTACTGGGATTTTTAAACAATTCCTGAAAAAATCACTCACATGCAACACCTTCCAATGAAAAGTGAAATTAATAATCTAAGCTTGCATACAGTATTAGTAGTAGTAAGGTAATTTTTATTTCCTTATGTTAAACACAAAATAAGATATTTTGAAGAATGCTGGTAATCAAACAGTTGTTGGCCCCCATTGACTTCCATAGTATTTTTTCCCCTACTATGGAAGTCAATAGGGGCCAACAATTGTTTGATTCAGCATTCTTCAAAATATCTTCTTATACAGATTTGGGACCAAGATGGCGCCTCACATGGCAGCCACGGTGCTTGGCTCTCCAGTTGTTTTTGTGTTTTTGTTAGTTTTTCCTGTTTTATGTTTCTCAAACACGATCAGTTTTACCAGGGATGAACTGCTGAACATTTGGCAGAGCACACCACAAAATCTTCTACCGGTTTTCGACTGTTTGGACGTTTTGCTGAACATCGTAGTTAGTGGAGCAACGGCGCTGATCAAACTCTTCAAACTGCACTCATCCAGAGTGAACAAAAGGGCTAGCAAAATCACTCTGGACCCCTCACATCCAGCACACTCCCTCTTTGAACTGTTGCCGTCTGGTCGGCGCTACAGAGCACTGAGCCAACCTGGTCTCATAAAAATCCATACCTCTGGGTACTTTTCTGCAACACCGTTTTTACGTACATTACTGCAAGTTTCGCCGCAGTTTCAAAGAGAAATGTCCACTGAGTGGCGCTAAAACACGGGTTCAATACGTGAACCCTGGCACGTTTTTATTATGTTGATATAGGTACATATTGCTGTGTGTTTATTACGCTGCTTCAGGTACGTATTGCGGCGGTTCAGAATTCAAATATCCAAGGACTGTCGCTAAAGGTTAATGCTCTATCGTGTTGGAAATATGCCCTACACTAAACCCAACCCTAAACCTACCCGATAGTGTTAACAAATGCAAAACCGATATAAAAATGCCTTTGTTGATGCAACCGTGCCATTTGAACTTCCGTATATGCAGATTTGAACTGTTTTGTTGAACCGTAGTTACACGGGATTCGAAACGGAGCACCTCACTTCTCAAGTACGTTTCCGTACTCCATGAGCTACCGAGCAAACCTACCGTCTATGAAAACCTATAGATATGAAGCTGGATATGTGCGATGCTAACATTCAAAAGCATCAGTTTTCAAATCTCCCAGCATATTAAAATTGTTTTGAAGTCATAGCATAATATTCTTCAAGTAATTGTGTGAAAATTATGCTTTATTAATCAAAACTCTGTAAATTTGTGTGAAAAGGAATAAAAGGAGTTTTACTGCCTTTAGTGCTAATTTCTTTTGGAAACTGCAGTGATATATACTTATTGGCACGTATTTCGCGTCTCGCAAAAAATGGCCCCCAGGTATGTTTTTGCCATGAGACCAGGTAGCACTGAGCACCAGAATGGCCAGGCACAGGAACGGTTTCTTCCCCCAGGCAATCCATCTGAACACTTGACAATAAATGTAGAACACACAACACTATTATACATTTATTTATTTAACACACATACTTATTTTAATTTGCATCTTACATACCTGTACATACTAAATTGTCTAGTTTGTATATTGTATTTTTGCCATTTTGCACATTGTCTGTTTTGTATATTTGTATATTACTCTTTTTATTATCTGTGTTTTGTCTTGTCACTGTCATTCTGTCGCACTGTGGAGCTTCTGTCACTAAACACACACGGCAGGCTAGAGTGAGAGAAGGCCGGCGGATTCGACGAAGGAGCGTCCGGAGGGCTTGCGGCAACCACATGTGACGACCCCGGGCTGGACTCTGCTTCGCCCACGGTGAAAGCCAATTCGGCGATCTACAGCGCAAAGTTGATGTATTTCCTTCCTGACCAGCACGGATCAGCTCCAGGCATGACGAAGCAGATATCGTCCTCTTTTGGAAGACCAAACAAAGTAGTTTCGCTTTCACGTGGTTGACTCTTAACTTTTATAAAGAATATCTCTTTGGATTTGAGACTTTAGTCTTTGCAACTTTACAGATCTTCTTTATGCACCAAGAGCTCGTAACACTCCAAAGAGAAAGGAAAAATTGAAATCGCATCATATGACCCCTTTAATGTGAGAGATATTTGTCTAAATTAAGTTGTATAAGAGAAACAGCAAAGAGTATTTCCTGTATATCGTTTTGGTCTGAATTGTTTATGGCACTTTCATCTGAGGTGGTCACACTTATAATTTTAACTTAGTGCATGCAATGTTGCAGTTCCTAATAAAGTTGCTACCCAAATGAAGAGTAACAGACTTACAACACATTCCCCCGGTTTTATAGGCATGGTTTAAGGCTAGTCCCAGATTAATATGCATGTTTGAGCTGTCTCAACTAAAAATATCTTGCACTGATATATCTTAAAAAAAAAAAGTCAGTTCCATTGTTCTGTCTCAAGATGCACACATGTAACATTTTCTTCTAAGGCATTTTTATAAAAGCTGCTTAAATATCTTAATTTAACTAAGGCCTAGTCCTGGTTTAAGCTAAGCCCCGTCTGTGAAACTGGGCCATTATAATATACTTGCCAAAGTCAAATTTTATTCAGAATTTTTGCATATTTATACATGTTATGTCCCATTGTTCAGTTCTGCAATATTTCCTGCAGGAGCAGGACACTGATATGTGTCAATGGCGAGTTCCTTTTGCTTTGTAGTAAAAGTAGTCATATGATCCAGATGCTGCTTTCTGTGGAAATGTGATGTGACCACTTAAAAGAACAAAGAACCCTCTCTGTCTGTCTCTCAGTTACTGAGGCAGCAGCAAGAGGAGAGTGTATGTGTAAAGGGTAGTGCTTAATGACTGCTCTCCGTAAAGCCTCTCTTTACTCCACACATAATCACACACTCACAAGACTGCACACTTGTCGTCAGTCAGTCTATGTATTACGCAGGTTCACTCTTCAAAAAGCACTGCAGCACCTGATGGGATGCACTCCATCAAACAGCAGGACACACACTGCTGTGATGACTGGTTCTCGTGAATGGCTCACACGTGTTGTATCGAGCCTGGTGAGACAAACACAGAACAGTGTGATCTGCATGTGTGAAGAGCAGTGTTCGTTCTGTTTAAGCACGATGCTCAGTTCAGACAGCTGTGATTTCTGCTGAATCAGTGTGTTGTAGCAGAAATTCACTTATGTTTTCATCACAAGCTTTATGACCAACTCTCACAAGGTCACTTCCTCTAATGAGTCAGCCATTAAAGGCCGTACTCAACACACACAGATGTCATCAACACAATGGGCGTCTGGAGAACAAGTTAATCTGCTGGTAATGATACTTGGTCTCGTCATGAATCAGGCCTGCATGCGCAAGAGAGAAAAATATATGGAATGTTTTCAGTGATGCTTCGGTGAGATATAATGTCAATTTGTTTGAAATTTTAACGTTAAATAGTGCATGATTTGATAATTTAAAAACCTGCTGATATTAGCAGTTATGTTATGCATAATATACCAGTGCATTTCTGTGCAAATGTGATGCATTAAATTTGATTTAATTTATAACTAATTGTAATTCAGTGATCACCAATTTTTGAACACACAGCAGAAAAGACTTTGTTACATAGCCTACAATTGTTTTAAATTATATAACAGTTACAGTGTCAAAGAGTTAGATGCAATGTGCTTTAATATTGTGGGTAATGTCTGCTTGAGCTTCTTCTACACCACAAGAATATTGACTTTGCTAGGTGTGTGGTTTGCATTTGTGGAATGTGATCAATAACTTTGAACGAATGTGTTATAGTGTTACATTTGAAGAGAATAGCAGTACTGTGATGCTCTGTAGGTGTTTTTCAGTTCTTATCTGAAATGTTTGTTTATCATTATTCACAGTGAATTGTGATATTTGGTTTCCAGTTAGCGGGAGTTGGTTAATGTTGGGCTGGTGTTAGATTTGAAACATTTGGCATTGCTAGTTCTTCCTGTGCTGCACTTCTGTTAGTTGTGTCTGATTGAAGGATACAGTCTAGGTTAAGCCCTTGAGTCCATCTGTTGGTGATACTGCTGAAAACTTTATTTGTTGGATTACTTTGATTCCTCATTTTAATTTCCTTTTAGACAGATTAACCTGTCTAGTTATACTCTCTGAGAATGCTGTTGAACACCGTAAAAAGTAATAGAAACTTGATGATAGGTCCTAGTGTTGATGTATATATTGAGAAGAAAGGGGGGCCAAGCACTGAACCCTGAGGCACCCCTGTGGAAAATTAATGTGACTTAAACACCCCTGCTCTCCAAAATAACCCTGAATGAGTACATAGTGCAGATTCCAAGGAACCAAGGCTTGAGATGATACACAGGAGGATTTGGTAGTCTGGTTTCAAAAGCAGATGATTGATCATCTGAAAGTGGGTCTTGCCAACTGCAGAGCTTCCGGACTGAGTCTCTATTGAATGTTCTCCTTTGATGCCTGACTAAAGCAAATTTTTCTGTGACAGGAAAGAAGAGAGCTGATTGAAAATGACTTGTTTAAAGGGGTCATATGATGCGATTTCAAGTTTTCCTTTCTCTTTGGAGTGTTACAAGCTCTTGGTGCATAAAGAAGATCTGTAAAGTTGCAAAGACTAAAGTCTCAAATCCAAAGAGATATTCTTTATAAAAGTTAAGAGTCAGCCACGCCTAACTGGTTCAGCTGGCCAATCAGAGCAGACTGTGCTTGTCAAAGGAGGGGGCTTTGTTGAAAACGACGTGTGAGAGGCGGGGCATAGAGGACCTACAATAATGTACAGTATTTGAAAAATAATGTGTTTTTTGAACATTAAAGCATGTCAACATATTCTGTTACACCAAATACACAAAATAATGATCTTTAAAATAGCACCCCCTAAATGACCCCCTTTATGACCCCCTTTAAGTGATGTTGAATGAGACTGGGAGGAAATAATTATTTCACTAGTTTAGGGTTAATTCAATTAATTCAAACTTAATAACTCTCGTAATAAACATGTTTACTAAAGAATTTATATAGGTTCCTTGTCTGTTAGACTTCCATTGTATGTTTATTATTGTAAATGTATTTTCTGCTTGTTTTCTTTTTAACAATCTGAGGGGTGAGTCTGTGGAATATGGTAATCAACAACATGCCACAGATGCTGCCCATAGTCTGTAAGCTCCCCGAAAAGCATAAACACCGTGGCTTTTTGGTGCTTTCAAAACATTGTTCTGTTTGTTTGAGTATCCCAACCATAATGTCAACCAGAGGTGTTAGTTTGGGGTGGGACTGCCTGTTTTTCTGGTCATTGGGTGGATGGGTGGAGTATTTGAGAATCCTGTTTTTCCCTACTAGTATTTTCACAAATCCAACTAATAATGCCAGTGACGCAGAAATTGCAAACCTTAAGTTGTATTTAACCTGAAGTATTCCTTAAAAGTTGTTTTAGGCCTGATCATCACCTTCATAATGAACTTTACTTTCAGTCACCCTTCTCTGTTCTTTATGCTACAGAAAACTATGCGGTTAGCGGCCCAGAAGGGAAGACGGAGTCTGTGACCACACTGCAGCCACAGGCATCCCTGAACTCCCTGCAGAGCAGCTCCCCTGGACCCAAGCGCTCTGGAAATACACTGAAGAAGTGGTTGACCAGCCCTGTCCGGCGCCTCAGTCACGGCAGCAACATCAAGAAGATCCCTAGCAAACAGAAGCAGAAACGTGATAGACGAAAGAGCATAGATCTGGGGCCGCCTGAACTACAGGATGACACCCTGGAGGAGGTACTGTACATTTTTTCAACTTACTGGAAAGTTATTTTTTTTTTATACTACGTTGAGGAAAAGCTTACAGCCATCTGATTGAATTAAATGACAATACTACAAACCTGACTTATCACCTTATTTTTATACCATGGCAATCCAAGGAACTTCAGACAATACTATTATTACTGTGGTATGTCCACCAAACCATGATGGTAATCACTCTCCCTGCAATACAGTGTATTTACTGTGTTTTTTTTCTCCAGTTCTCACATGGCCAGACCGGCACCTTTTTGCCTATTTTGTTGTTTTGCGTAGGTGTTTTTACTTTTATTTCACCATTAAAGACTCAACTAATTTTTTTCAGTAGGGAATACATCAACACTTAAAAAAAAAAAAAAAAGATCGTCACAATAGAAATAACAATTTACAATGTTTTTAACTACACATCAATAACAGCTGTTACATAAATCCAGTCCAATCTTATCAGTGAAGTCAGGACAAACTGAGCTACATCACCATAGTTTGTTTATTTAAAGAATATCTGGTAACACTTTAGTATAGGGACCAATTCTTACTAGTAACTAGTAGCTTATTAGCATGCCTATTATTAACATATTGACTGTTTATTAGTACTTATAAAGCACATATTCGGCATGACTATATTCTACTTCCGTAATCCTACCCAATACCTAAACTTAACAACTACCTTACCTAACTATTATTAAACGGCAAATTAGGAGTTTATTGAGGCAAAAGTCATAGTTAATGGTTTGTTAATAGGGAGAATTGGACCTTAAAATAAAGTGTGACCGAATATTTTTACATTACCATAAGAATTCCCTAAAACAATGTTTGTTGTCAATATTTTACGTTTGTGTAGCAGCATGTGGTGACGGTAGACAGCAGCTTTTACGTCAGAGTGTTTTATAGCCGCTCCTTCATTCTCCATCACCATTTTTTTACGCAATCATGACCATACAGAGAAAAGTAGGCCTGTTGTTCTGTATGCTGTATTAATGGCGTATTAAAGGGCTGCTATGTCCCCGGCAGCAGCCGTTCAGATCGGAAGGGTGATGATTAGCTTGACTTTTTAAAGCTGTGCGCTATATAATGTGCTGGTACAAAAGAGCCTCTGTATTTGTCAAGCAGGGTATGTGAACCCCACCACAATGACCCATATTAACCATGTCTGCTGTCTTTCAGAGCAAATTCTTCAACAACAAACTCTGAGCATTTAAACTAGTGCACTGAAGCCAAATAATATAGCAATAAACCACTTGAGGCTGTGTGTTACAGTGATTTTATCACAGGTAAAGGATTTTGTTAGGCATAAGTGTGATAATATCACTGTAATGTGTTGCCTCGTGTCGTTTATGGTCCTCAGTAATATGATTTCAGTAGTATGACATCAGTGTTCAATATACAAAGCAACATAATTATCAATGATTGTTCTATAAACTAGATTTTGAGGTGCTTACGCTTGCAAAACTGTGCCGCAGTGCATATTTTGAGGATTGTTTTGGTGTTCATAATTTTCTATGACGGTTATTCATCACTGAAAGTAATAGCACAGTTTGAGGTATTATTCTGGCAAGTATTATGTACATTAGCCTCTCTGTAGGCTGTTTGACATTCAAAGATATTTCTAGAAATGATTGAACCTTGTGAAAAAGTCATACATTTTAGCATAAATTTAAAAACAAAAAACACTTATTACAGAAAATACACTTTAAAAAGTTATATCTTTTTAGACTAACTTTTGTATTATAGTTTAGATTTGTATTAAATGCAATTAGTTGAATGTAAGAGTGCTTTTTTCACCAACGTAAGTAGGACTTAAGTACATCTTTGTATGCAATTTCAAAATTTGCTTCTGTTGTTTTTAAAATAGCACAGTCAAATTGCTGAATGTACTGACAAGAATTGATGGTAAACTAAACTATTTAATGTAATTTCTATTGAAATGTATATAATGTATTTAAATATATTGGTATTTATTAGAGCTGGGCAAGTTAACGCGTTAACGCATTAATTGATTAATGCCGACAATTATTTTATCGTGCATTAATGCAGTTTTTTTTTGTTATTATTATTTTGAAAGTCCGTTGCTCGCTGGCTCTGAATACACGTGGGTCAAAGACATTAAGATGTCCACATCAAAAGAAATTTACAAAAGTGATTTTATGTCCATAGAAAGCACATTAAATGTAAGTAAAGCGTCTACTTTTAAGGTTTCGAATAAGTTTTTGGAGAATAAAATGTCAAAATTTGGTTGAAATAATGTTAAATTGTCATTCAGTGTAACACAATATTTATGTAAAAATTGAAACAACATGCGTATTCTGACTTGTACATATTATAATATATAAAAGAATAAGGGAGCATATTAAATTTGATTCTGTTTTAAATGAGTAAAAAATTCTTACTGACAAATGGGCAAAACCTAGGATAGTGGCAAATTTTAAAAATTTAAAATTACAACTAATTAGTATTTGGGGTGAAAGTAATTAGTCTTTTAATATGTCATAAATAGATTTTTGTTGTAAATATGCCTGACAGGATTGTTACACTGAATGACATTTTAGTGGTGTAAAACAGGGAAAAATGTATGATATTTATTTTTTGCTCAAGAAAAACAAAAACAAAATTGCAATTAAATTAAACAGAATTTATTTATTTTTTTTAGAAAAACAACAACAATTTAAAGCAGTATTACAACTATTGTTTTTATGCTTAAACCCTTTTTCGTCTTTGACCCACATACAGACAAACCATGGGTCACAGGAGGGGTGGGATGTTGATCAGTACTGGCTTGGGATGGGTGTCATCACGCGTCTCAACCAACGAGAGCATTTGGGGAGGGCCTAAGACTGCAGGAGCGCTCCCGATAAAATTATTTAGGCTAAGCATCAACATTCACAAACCACTGTTCACTGTTATTTTTTAACAGGAAAGAATGCAACGTGCTCGTAATCACGACTTCATAAGTGGGAAACAGGAAGTTTCCGATAGCACGCGAAGACAGCAGAGAAGCGCTCTCGCTCAGCACAGTGGAGTGCATCGTTTTGTTAACTTTGTGGTTTATTATTTTGAGTCGTTTGGGACGCTGTAACACACGGCCCTCTCACAATATATTGCTTTACAGATCTATCACTTTTACCGCTCAGAAATGTTCACGCAATCATGCTGCACATATCAGAAGTTCAGCGCTCCGACACTACATGCGTACCACGCACGAGCCCAACTGAACCGTGCTCTGGCCCACCTCTTCCAACCGAGCCAGGGACGGCTAAACGAACCGCGCCAAGCTGCAAAATATTTTCTATAGAAACGTTAATGCCCTGGCAGTGGCAAATAGCTTTGGTTTTATATTTAATTTGATTACATTAATGTTTAAGTTGAGATTTCCAATAAATATTTTAACTGCTACTACGTAAAAAGAGTACTGCTGCAAAAAAGCTCCTTATTTGTTTAAAGTGTTTGCAAACCAAATGTTATTGCACTTTTGTTCATATAGCAGTACTTTTAAATGAAAAAGGTGCACAATACACTACTTTTGAATTCATTATTGAATTGTGTGCATAATGCGATTAATCACGATATTAATCGCAGAAAAACCATGTGATTAATCGCGATTAAAAAAAAATTAATCATTGCCCAGCACTAGTAATTATATGTTCGTAAAAATAAAGTTGCAATTAGTACATTCCAAATATGTTAACAATGTTGGAAAATACCATAAAAAAATACCATACTACAGTATAGTTAAAATTAATATCAACTATTTTAAATGTGCTTTTTAGTATGTTAGTCAACATCCAAATAAATGTAAACCTTTTTTAAAAAGCATTTAAAATTAATTCAAACAAGTAAGTTAAGTAAGTAAGCAAGTTAATTCAAACATTATGATTTAAAACATACTTTAAAGGGGTCATATGATGTTGCTAAAAATAACATTATTTTGTGTATTTGGTGTAATGAAATGTGTTTATGCTGTTTCAAAAAACACATTATTTTCCACATACTGTACATTATTGTTTCTCCTCTATGCCCCGCCTTTCTGAAACGCGTCGATTTTTACAAAGCTAATCGTTCTGAAAAGCGAGGTGTGCTCTGATTGGCCAGCGATCCAGTGTGTTGTGATTGGCCGAATGCCTCAAGCGTGTGACGGAAAGGGCCACATGTCACGTCACTTTTCACTTTTTCACTGCGGCGGCAACAATATTACAGCGAGAATAAAAGTTACTCCTTCTTTCTTTGTGTGAACATTTGGGCGGTGTTATGCAAATCTTCGCACATCGTGACGTAGACATGTGGGGGCGTGTTAGAACGAGCCGTTTTAGGTAGGTGTGGCTGACTCTTAACTTTTATAAAGAATATCTCTTTGGATTTGAGACTTTAGTCTTTGCAACTTTACAGATCTTCTTTATGCACCAAGAGCTTGTAACACTCCAAAGAGAAAGGACAAATTTAAATCGCATTATATGACCCCTTTAATATGAACATTTGATTTGACACTATTACAAAGTGCTTTTTTTAGAATGAGTGCACTTTTATTCATGAATGCATACGCACACTTATAAAGTGGCCGTATTTCATGAATAATAAATCTGCAAGTACCTTTTTTTATATGCTTTTAAGATTTGAAGTACACTGCAAGTGCACATTCAATACAATAAAGTGTACTACTTTTTCACAAGTGAGTGATCTGTTCTGTAGTCACTGGGAACTGATATAACACGATTGACTTCTTCTTGTGTTTGCAGAAAGTGCGTAAAGAAGGAACACTCTCCAAATCTTCATCAGGGATGCACAGCGGAGGAGAGGAAGAGCCTGAGGACGAGTCTCACACTCCCCTCCCTCCACCAATGGAGATCATCAAAGACCCGTCTGCTCAGGAAGAGAAGGTACACACACACAACAGAGAGGGAGGAGTGTGAGGAGAGTCATGTCATAGGAGAGGTCCGCAGGGTTATTAATGTGGAGAGAGATTTATTAAATGCATACTGTGTCACTCATCATATGTTCATAACTATCTCCACCTGCCTCCCTCATAGCCCCACACACACACACACACACAGGGGCTTTACTAACACTGTTTTTCTTCCCTGATGTCAATGTCACCAGTAACTGCTGGGGTGGAGGCTCCTTGTCTCACATTCAACAAACCACACATCCACCCTATTGTTGCAATGAAGCTTAAATTATGTAGTTGTGAAACTTTTACTGTTGCACTCAACTCTGGCTCTTTCACACGCTGTGCCTTGCGATTGCAGTTGTAATGTGTTTACAGCCCAATGCTGTCTGACAGGGTGAATCTCAAAAAGAGCGTGGCCTTATTTCCCTCCAAAATCGAAATTAAAAAAAGCATTTCATTAAGAAACTAAAGACTAGTTTTAAAACCATTATGATTGCTTGTATTGCGACATTTATTATTATTAATGTAACCCAGATTATCTCTATCATTTTTGTTTTTGTAATTCCCATTATTTTCATTATTTATTATTATTATTATTATTATTATTATTAGACTCTCTGTACAGTAAAATAATAAGAAATCCAATTCTCACAAGATGTTTTTCATGCTTAAATAAAAATGTATACTTTTATTGAGCAAGGATGAATTAAAAAGTGACAGTAAAGAAATGTATGATTTCTATTTCAAATAAATATTGTTCCTTTTATTCTGTTCTAAATTTCTATTAATCAAAGAATCGTAAAAATGTGTCACCGTTTCCACAATAAATATGAAGCAGCACAACTGTTTTCAACATTGATAATACTCAGAAATGTTTCTTGAGCAGCAAATCAGTATATTATTATGATTTCTGAAGATCATGTGACACTGAAGACTACAGTAATGATGCTGAAAATTCAGCTGCGCATCACAAGAATAAATTACATAACATTTAGAAACCAGATGTTTATTAATTGTAATAATACATCACAATGATTCTTTTATAGAGTATTTTTGATCAAATGAATGCAGCCTTGGTGAACATAAGAGACTTTTTATAGAGAAATCGTTATAGACCCCACAATGTTGAACAGTAGTGTATACAACAAATACTGTCGTAAAATATAAATGTTATACATTAGATCTGTTTTACCCATTAAAAACAATCATAAAAATGAGAATTTGGGGAGAAATTACTAATTGTCATAAAAATAATTGCAGTGTCACTTTGCACAATTTGTAAAGGTCTTAAAAGTTGGTCTCATTTTCTATTTGTGACCCTGGACAACAAAACCAGTCATAAGGGTCAATTTTTCGAAATTGAGATTTATACATCATCTGAAAGCTGAATAAATAAGCTGATCATTGATGTATGGTTTGTTAGGATAGGACAATATTTGGCCGAGATACAACTATTTGAAAATCTGGAATGGAGACTATAATTAGTTATTTTTCTTTTGATTTGGAGGTGAAATGTTTGGCATGTTCTTGGCATGGCCTTCGCTTCTCTTCTCCCCAAAGCAACGCTTGATAAACTGGGCTATAACCCAGCATCCTGAGCTGTTCTGATCTGCCTGTGTGTTCTTTCCTCCTCCTCCTCCTCACCTGCTGTCTGTCATGTAGTCGTCTGTGCTGCTGGCTTCACGGCAGAGCTCGGCTGACGTCCCCAGTGCTGCTGAGCTTGTCAGTGCTATAGAAAAACTGGTCAAAACTAAGATGGTGAGTGTGCCACTGAACCCGAGCAGGGAGGCTTGATAGACTAACCTCCTGCAGGCTTTCCTCGTTTCCTTTCTGTTTTCTCTTGCTCTGAGACAGTCACTAACTCTTGCACTACTGAGATCTTCTGCACTAGTCTCACATGCACGTGTCTTTTGTTCTGTGCGGTTGTATATTGTTACTGTACTCTTGGTCTCATTTATAGGTGTAGACGAACCTGCTAGGATGCTAACATGCTAATCTGTGCTATGTAGTCTTGTCATTGTGTTGGTTTAAGAGCATGTTTCGGTTTCTGTTCATTGTCCATCAGCTTGCTCTATTCAAAGATTCAGTTTTCATTAGAGCTGCTGTATACATAAAATGTCTCTATTATCGGACAGACCCTAAAACACGTGTCCTGAGAAACAAAGTTCCCTCAATGTTTTTTTTTCTTTTCTTGATGAGCAAAATTTGTCTCTATTGGCCACCTGAGCAAAAACATTCTTCATACCAGACCTGTTTAGCACACACAGTGTGTAACTTAACTTTACTGCTCTATTTATATTTCATTTGACCTTTACCTGAGAAAACATTTTTTTACAGTGCTGTGTTGCTTACCAAGAAATTCTATTAAAAAACATTCAAAAAAATCTCACGCAGAACAGTTCAATTCTTTAGAATAATATAATCTGAAATAAAAGTAGCAGTTATTGCTTATGAATTCCCTTTTTTATCTCAATTATTTATTAGGTTTATAATATAATATAACATAATATAATATAAAAACAAACTGAAGCATTTAAACTGATAGAATAGAATAGTATAGAATAGAATAGAATACAGACTGAGAAATCACACTGGGATTGTATTGCATCGCGAGACATGCTAGGCTATGAGATTTTTATTAGATAATATTATTTTTCCACACCTGTGATGGCTTTAGTTATGTTATATATTTGACATTCAAGGAATATTCCATTATTGTGTTCATCCTTAACTGTCATATATTGCAGGTCTTTTGTGGTGAAGTAATAAAATCCTCCCAAACTTGCTGGATATTATGGCTCACTCTGTGGCCCGGAGTGACGCTTTTCTCCCCTTTGAATCTTCCGAGCAGCTCTGATGGTGTTTACTGCAGTTTAGGGCCATGTCGCATATAAACCCTTCAATTGCTGTGTTTGTTCTCCCACATCAGGCCTGGCTCTTCCAAATACTGACTGTTTGTCTCGTCTCTGTTGCTGTAGACGCTGGAGCCAGGCTCGTACCCAGGATTCAGTTCAGTGAACCCAGCAGAGCAGAGCCCAGCGCCACCCAGAAACCCTGAACTGGAGCAGAAAGCCAAAGCACTGCGTGGACGAATGTAAGACACACACTCTTCACTCATGAGGCTTGGTCTGGGAGTCAATTCTACAAACGTTACAGTCTGATTTCAGGTCACAGTGACCAAATCACGGGTTGTTTGTTTGTGCTGCCAATTGCTTTATTAATTTCTTATTTATAAAATATATTTGTATAGTTTGGCTCCAAGGTATGTTAACCTAATATATAATGTATACGTGTTGTCACGCAAATTGTGCATTGCATTGCATTTTTCATGTTTTATTTATTCATTTTGGTAAATATTTATGTTTAGTTTATATAATTTTTTTAAATGCAAACAATCCATATTATTATATTAAAATGTATAAATGAATGGTTCTTTATTTATTTATTTATTTAGTGGGAACTAGTGTGGAAAACATATTGGTTATTTGTTAACTAGATTTTTACTATATTTTAATTTTTACACACTGTTGAAAAAAATCTTCTGAAAGAAATTACATATTTTTTTGAAAAATAAATGAAGCCGCATTCCAAGCCATTTCAGAGTGAGTACATAAATATTGAGATATTGTCAAAAGATTGAGAAATATCAAGATTGTTTCCACTGTGTTGCCCAGACTTAACTCAACTTGGTGGGGCAAAAGAAAAAGAAGAAAAAAAACAATCTGGTTACATCTGGTAAAATGCAATTGGTTCATGTAAAGCCACCAGATCTGGAATCAATTCCATGTTCATGTAACAGGCAGTGTTGAGAAAATCATCTCTCTGAATGATATGGCTCTCATTAAAGATCAGAGATATTTATGGGAAAGCTAGGCGTTTGGTCTTTTTATTTGAATTTCTCTTTCACTCTGCCCTTAAAGGCAAGTGTGGCATTGCTAAACCTGACACATTTTTTTATAGATTAGTCCTTTTGTGCCTGTGCAGAAGTCTTTAATAAAAACAATTGTTTGTTCTATTGTAGGTTTGTTGTGAATGAATTAATCCAGACAGAAAAAGACTACGTGAAAGATTTGGGTATCGTGGTTGAGGTGAGAATAGCTGACATCCTGACAGTAGAACATAATTGACCTATCGGTAAGCCCCTCCCCTCGAATGCAAACTAGCCAATGGCAGTCGAGTATCAGTTGCACGGAGAGCGGAATTCAGACATCTTCAGGTTTTAGCGCCGTAGAGAAACACTGGGAGATCCGAAGCTTTCATCGTTTTTATGGTGTTTATGCTACAAAAATGGCAAAACGATGTGCCTGGGATACTTGTAACACTGATTTCAGTTATCCTGAGAGGATAGGCAATGCAATTTATTTTATTCTATTTCCTAAACCCAAACAAAACAGAGCTAAATGTCCCTAAGCGTTCACCCCCAATCCCAATGAAGACGAAAACGTTCATTTTCTGGTTGTCATACACTCATTTTCATCTGCTCAAGCAGAACATTAAAGGAACACTTCTCTATTTTTGAAAATAGGCTCATTTTCCAACTCCCCTAGAGTTAAACAGTTGAGTTTTACCGTTTTTGAATCCATTCAGCCGATCTCCGGGTCTGGCGGTAGCACTTTTAGCTGTAGCTTAGCATAGATCATTGAATCTGATTAGACCGTTAGCATCTCGCTCAAAAATGACCAAAGAGTTTTGATATTTTTCCTATTTAAAACTTGACTCTTCTGTAGTTACATCGTGTACTAAGACCGACGGAAAATGAAAAGTTGCGATTTTCTAGGTCGATATGGCTAACAGAAATTGGCTAACTTCCGTCAACATATCCAACGTGACCACCTGCTTGCACAGGGAGCGTGCTGGGGACTATTTTCAGGCGCTGCGTAATATCATTGCGCCAGCTGCACCCATGGTACGGCAGCAAAGTTCCATGATTATTACGCCGGAATGAGAGTATAGTTCCTATTCATTTTCCGTCAGTCTTAGTACAACTATACTCTCATTCCGGTGTAATAATCACGACACTTTGCTGCCGTACCATGGGTGCAGCAGGCGCAATGATATTACGCAGCGCCTGAAAATAGGCTAACTTCCGTCAACATAACCAACGTGACCACCTGCTTGCACAGGGAGCGTGCTGGGGACTATTTTCAGGCGCTGCGTAATATCATTGCGCCAGCTGCACCCATGGTACGGCAGCAAAGTTCCTTGATTATTACGCCGGAATGAGAGTATAGTTCCTAGCCATATCGACCTAGAAAATCGCAACTTTTCATTTTCCGTCGGTCTTAGTACACGATGTAACTACAGAAGATGCTAAGCTACAGCTAACAGTGCTACCGCCAGACCCGGAGATCGGCTGAATGGGTTCTGAAAACGGGTAAAACTCAACTGTTTAACTCTAGGGGAGTTGGAAAATGAGCCTATTTTCAAAAATAGTGGAGTGTTCCTTTAATGTCATCTTGTGTTTCAGCGAGGTATCTAATACTAGCTAACGTTAAAGTTAGTGAGTCCATGCTAATGTACAAACCTAAATAGCGAACTGTTCTCACGTCATGTACAGTGTAGGGCAAAAACACATAAACCAAGGTCTACATTTCACTGTCTCTTCATATTAAACTGGTTAAATGTAAATTAATATAATCTTACCCTGTGATACATGAACAGTGTTGATCCGGGATTTTTTCATCTGCAATCGTGACGACCGTAACATGAGGCTTCTCCCGCTTGCATTGTGATCTGTAAACCCTCACTTCCAAATTAATACCCACCATATTTATTTTTAAATCTTTTATATATCCCTCCATGGCATATTTAAGTCCCACTTGAATGGTGGCCCTTCTGTGTCCAAACTTTATCAAAAACATATAGGGACAAGGTTTTCACACTGACAGCTGTCATTGTAAGACAGTGAGCAACTAGCAACAAGTTTGTTTGGCCGAGTTCGCAACAGTAACTAAGGGGGCGGGGCTTACCGATAGGTCAATTCTGTGACTATAGGCATATTTTGACTTTAGCATGAAAATGCTGTCTTAAAACACTCTACTATTGCTATTCTTCTTCATTTGTCTTTTGTCTTAAGATCAAAGCCATTTGCATCTTTCTCATTTGGCATCATTGGCAGTGTAATTACTTATTTGCATCACTATTTGCTCAGGGTGAATGTGCTCTCATCCTAGTGTTCATTTATCATCATTTACAGCAGCTGTAGACAGACATGTGAAGTACCGTTGCCTTTATGAACTTGCGTGTATAAGTGGTATATGAAATCATTTTTTTCTGAAGGGGTTTATGAAGCGAATAGAGGAGAAAGGAGTTCCTGATGATATGAAAGGGAAAGATAAGATCGTCTTTGGAAACATTCACCAAATCTACGACTGGCACAAAGAGTAAGCGCCTCAGATTCTCTCAGCTCCTCTTACTGAAAAAAGACTAATATGGAACTAATTTAACGTTTATTTGCTGTCTGAAGTTTTTTTGTTGGCGAGCTGGAAAAATGTCTTGAAGATCATGAAAAACTGCCTGGGCTGTTCAGTAAACATGTGAGTATGTGACTGACATCAGGTCTGATGTGTTAGCCGTGTAAAGGCATTGCTCATGAAGTGTTTCGCTTCTATGTGTTTAGGAGAGAAGACTGCACATGTATGTGGTTTACTGCCAGAACAAACCCAAATCTGAATTCATTGTTGCAGAATACGATTCATACTTCGAGGTAACACACAATTTATATTACTGCAATAGAGTGCTGCAGTGATGACAGAAGTTAACATTACCCTGGTTCCCTCCACAAAAACCCAATAGGATTTTTAGATTATTGCAGTAAATAAGCTCTGTGACCAAAAAAAGTTACTCAAGAGGATAATCTTCACAAATGAACGCAACTTTAATGAATATTGTAGCCTAAATACAATCAGCAAAAGTAAAAGCTAATGTTATATACGAGTTGTATACAAACTACACTACAGTCACCGACACTTACAGTAGCTACAGACAACTTCTTCAGTCTTTATTTAGAACATTGGAAAGTTTGAGTTAGTATAGTTTACAAGAGCATGATTGTGAACACAAGAAGGCTGTAAAAGTGAGCTAGTGTGTGGATGAGTTCAGTGTGATGACATTTAATGTCCCAACAACTTCTGTAGTCCCCTTGTTTGGGACAAGTAACATTAACTCTGGGACAATGGAATCAGGATTTCATGGGAGTTGGGACTCTATAAAATCACTCTAAAATGAAAAACAAACAATTAATCATTGCAAGTGTAAAATCGTGTGTCTGTTTTGGTTCAAAGGGGATTCAACAAGACGTCAACTCAAGACTGAGCATCAGTGATTTTCTCATTAAACCCATTCAGAGAATTACTAAATACCAACTGCTACTAAAGGTATAAAGGCTGTGATCGATGGTGAATAATAATGTTTTATTAATGTGTGTAATTTCTAATATAATTAATTTGTTAATATTTTTATCGGTTAAGGACTTCCTGAAGTACAGCGCAAAGGCAGGGTTGGATTGTCAGGATATAGAGGTAAAAATGAAGCTGAAGTACATGTCTTAAATAATAAACGAATGGTCAGTCATAAACTGAGGGTAATGCCTTTTAGGTTTTTGTAAAGTTTGTTGAAGCAGCTTGTGATACAGGTTTCTGTTGGTTTTCTCTGTAACAGAAAGCAGTAGACCTGATGTCCCAGGTGCCCAAGCTGTGCAATGACATGATGAACCTGGGAAGACTGCAGGGATTTGAGGTACACTGAAAACTTCACTGTACTCGTTCCGAAGTTTCATCAAAGCAAGCGTACTGAAAAGACATTGTAAAAGGTTACAGTGATTTTACCGTGATTTAAGGGGTGTTCTACTGTCGTCAGTTACTCACCTTCATCTTTGAAACACAAATGGAAATATTTGAATGAAACTTGAGCGATTTCGGTCTCATTGTCAAGGTTTGTCACATGCATACACTCTTAAAAATAAAGGTGCTTTAAAGGTTCTTCACAGCGATGCCATAGAAGAACCATTTTTGGTTCCACAAAGAACCATTCAGTGAAAGGTTCTTTAAAGAAGCATCTCTTTCTTACCTTTTTATAATCTGAAGCACCTTCTTTCGCCCATCAAATATTGTAAGTGGAAGCTTGTAACACGCAAGCATGTTTGAATTTTCACAAAACCCAGTGAGGTTTGTTTCAAGTATGGTTGGGATTCCATTTACCATATTTGATGTATGCTATTGCTCTCTCTTCTGAATCTGTTAATCATATGAAGTAATATTTTCCCTTTAGAAGAGTTGGATGAAACTGTTTGATTCATATGGATCTCTTTATTAACTTTTTAAAGCTTGAAAGTTTTGGCGGAATGAACTTTCAATGGAGGGACAGAAATCTCTCAAGTTACATAAAAAACAAACAAACATGGGTTTAGAACAACATGAGGGTGACAATGGCAGAATTTGACATTTTAGGGCAACTCTCTTTAATCCTATCCTTAAATTTAGCATTTTAACATGAATCAAGAGTTCTCCACAATTGGAACATTTAATGTTTGAGACTCTGTCAGACTGATGTGTTTGTGTGCTTCAGGGGAAGCTGACGAGTCAGGGAAAGCTCTTGCAGCAGGAGACTTTCTTTGTGACGGAGCAGGACTCTGGCGTTCTGTCCCGCAGTAAGGAGCGCAGGGTCTTCCTGTTTGAACAGATCATCATCTTCAGCGAGCTCTTACGCAAAGGCTCGTCCACGCCAGGATACCAGTTTAAAAAGAGCATCAAGGTAACCGCACCACTCTTAGTCATGTAACATGTTCGCTGTTGTTTTAATCCCAAAGTGTATTGAATTTTTTTATGCATACAGATTTTTCTACCCACATATCCACACACACATATGTGCCAGTGCCTTGAGATTTATTTGCACTAATTAGTTTGTCCACAAGGTGGCAACACTACCTAGTGATAGCAGAAATGAAACTTGAATTTGCAAAGTTCAATTGCACTTTACTCTAAATGCCACCCGCTGGTGATGCCTGTAAATGCAATGAAAACGCAGCCCAAGCATGCCTAAAAACACCTTTTACAAAACATTGCAAATGTTCTATTTAAAGTGTAATCTACTAAATGAAATGAACAAATCATCTTATACCATTAGACATGAAGTGTCTGTATCATACGTCTAATTTTAGTATATTGTAAGGTTTTTTTGTTTGTTTTATTGAGAGCTTGGATATCCAGGCCAATAGGAGACTATTAACTACAACGCTCTACAAATGTGTCTTTAAAAATATCTACATATGTATAAAACTGATCCGAGATCAGGTAAAAACCATGTAGATACTAGTTTATGGGTTCACAGATCACAGCAACGAAACATTGAAATTTAGAAAAGTTGAAACCAGGTGTGATACTGACTTGTGTGTGTGTGTGTGTGTGTGTGTGTGTGTGTGTGTGTGTGCAGGTGAGCTTCCTCGGCCTGGAAGAGCATGTTGAAAACGATCCCTGTAAGTTTGTGCTGTCGTGTCGCGGCTCAGCCGAGCGTTTCACCCTGCAAGCTGCAAACACAGACATTAAACAGGTCTGGGTTCAGCATATCACCGAGCTACTAGACTTACAGAGCAACTTCTTGTCAGGTAAGATGTCACATCGATATGAATAAAATAGACTCTCCTTTTGTTGAGCTATTGAAAGCATTGGTGCACCTGTCTACAGCTCTGCAGTCTCCCATCGAGTATCAGAAGGAGCGCAGCGGCTCTCAGTCTCTGACCCGAAACTCCTCCAGCGGTGGGCGAGTGGGTCAGGCCAACAGCAGGCCCAGCTCCACTGTGTCTCTCGGGGCAGAGAAACCCTCTCTGTCTGGACGGAGCTCCACTCCCATAAAGCTAACTACCTCCAGCAGTGGTCCGTGCCACGACAGATACCACAGGGTGAGGACACAGCACCTCTGCTAACATTAAACATCTGCACGCTAGAGTTTATGCTGACTCCATAGAAATCCACACTTGAATGATGATGTTTTTCGCAAGAATATTTGCGTCACTCATCCATGATTTTCAGATGGCTGTTAATCCATAGACTACACAAGAGAGGGTAGAGCCCCACCTGTAGTTAGTCACATGACCATATTCCAAAATAATGCTGAGGAACCGTTACTGTCCATCGGCTCATTTTGACAGCTTACCTAACTGGATTCTGTTGCTTCCAAGTGTTGTCTAAAAGATTAAAATCGCAATGAAATGGAAGTAGTGACAGATCTTTTCTTCTGTATGTTGGCACACATACGATTATTGAAAAAGAAAAAAAATCAGGACGGGGGCTTGGTTCTATGCATCAGGTGTTGATTGGATGTTGAGATGTGGGCGTGGCTCTCAAAAATGGAGGCAGATGAACGCAAGCTCAAATTGGCGGGTTTATGCTGACTAAATGATTGGAGAAGTCTTGCATCTCTCTGGAAGGTTAAATTGAACATTTTGAGTAAACATTACGAACATTCGCGAAATTTTGCGTAAAAAGGTCCAATGTCTATTGTCAATAATGTAGTGATGCACGAAGCAGTGCTCACACAGAAGTCACTTTCAAACCAAGCAGCTTTCTGTTAATAAAAAAATCTCTGTGACTATCCTGAATCCCTTGCATGTAATTTTGTAGAGCAACGGTAAATGTGACCACACTGTTTTATAGCGAATTCGCCAATGTCCCTACAACCCCAAAATAGACTTGAAAATGTTCAAATCATGAAATTAGGTTGTGAAAACGACTTGCAATACAGAGATATTCACTCTTCACTGTTTAGAAATGAACAGCTTTTTTCTATCCTTGATTTTATGCCCCTCAGCAGGGAGTTGGACACTTGAAAAACACCCCACAGAGAATTTGGTTGCACTTTTTTACAGTACGTGTACTTACATGTACTTACAGTGTACCTACCTTAGAAAGTTCTGGTAATACCTGGTAACTACATGGGGTAGGGTTAGGTTTAGAAGTAGGTTCAGGGTTAGTACCTAGTTATTACCTAGTTATTGTAATTAATATAATAAGTACATAGTATGTACATGAGGAACAGGACTGTAAAATAAAGCGCTATACCCTTAATTTTACAGTCCTGTTCCACATGTATATAGCATGTAGCCTACTTATTAGAGTAATTAAAGTGTGACGTGAAATGTGGCCAAGTATGGTGACCCGTACTTGGAATTAGTGCTCTGCATTTATCCCATCCTAAGTGCACACACACACCGTGAACACACACACACCGTGAACACACACCCGGAGCAGTGGGCAGCCATTTATGCTGCGGCGCCCGGGGAGCAGTTGGGGGTTCGGTGCCTTGCTCAAGGGCACCTCAGTCGTGGTATTGAAGGTGGGAGAGAGCGCTGTACATTCACTCCCCCCACCTACAATCCCTGCCGGTACGAGACTCGAACCCACAACCTTTGGGTTACGAGTCCGACTCTCTAACCATTAGGCCACGACTTCTTACAATAACTTGGTAATAACTAGGTACTAACCCTGAACCTACTCCTACACCTAACCTTAATCCATGTAGGATTAACCTTTCTTAGCTAAGTGCAATGTACTATAAGTGCACACTCTGTAAAATAAAGTGCAACTGACATATTAACATATCCTTTGAAAAGGTGCTAATGTGTTCTTGACTACTGAAGTTTAAGGTTTGGTTGGCATATTAAGTGTTTTATTTGTGTGTGCGTGTGTGCGTGTATGCGTGTGTGTGTGTGTGTGTGTGTGTGTGTGTCCTACAGCAGTTTGACGGTGTGGGCTGTAACGGTACGTCGTCCTCCCTGATGGTGACTCAGGACTATAATGCACTGAAAGAGAACGAGATCTGCGTCACGCAGGGTGAGACGGTGCAGATACTGGCCACTAACCAGCAGAACATGTACCTGGTGTACCGACCCGCTAACAGCCAGTCGCCGGCCGCGGAGGGCTGGGTGCCGGGACACATCCTGGGCCCCCTCGCTAAACCCCTCATAGACACTACTGCAGACTCAAACATCAAGTAAGTGTCAATCAACACTAACTGGAGCTCTGATTGGATTGTTTAAGACTGCACGCCCGTTTTTGAACACCCCCAACCCCATTCTGTTGGAACTAACCCGGATGTTTTGGACCCTTTTGCACAGGAAGTTTTGATTTTCTTCTTGAGCTTTTTTTTTTTTTTTCTTGGCTAAAAGTTAAAAACAAAGACAGATAAATGTTGAAAGGACTTTAGCGAAGCCACGGTGTTGTTGTTTTGTAGACTGAGGATTTGTGAAGAATCTTACATCAGTGTGGAAACGGATACGTCTGGACACTTATTTCAGTTCCTAACACCCTGTTTTTGTTGTTTCTTTGTTTTTGTTTTTTTGTTGTTGTTATAATTTGTGTGAAAAGAGAACAAAAAGTGAAAGAAAGTCCTTCTGAAGAATTTGGCCTGTTTCTTCTGATGGAGAGCATATACTGTTGTCTATGGCAATTTTTTTTTATAGGTTGTGTATTTGTTTTAATTGTATTTTTGTATAGATTTTTTTTTCTTTTGTTTCTTCTACAGGATCACATGTTGGCCGTTTACTGTAAATACTGTTGGTTTGTTTACTGTTTGTGGCACATTCCTGTAAAGAGCTTTTTGCACTATTTAAGTGAACCTTTATTAATAAAGTCAGGTTTGTGCAATAGAACTACAGTTGCAATGTTGTAGTGTAACTAATGATTTTAAATGTATTATATTAAATATGTAAAATAAAATTTTGACATGCGCATGACTTAACACCACAAATACATAGTTTTATTTTTGTTTTCACAATTTCACAAAGTATAATAATTCCAAGTAAATGGTAATAGTACATTTTAAGAAATCCATTTTGTTTAGAGTGTAAAAGTGGTGCACCTTATTTTGATTTATTTCTTTAATTTGTTTCATTTTGTAATGTAGTGTGTAGAAGACTTATTTTGTGTTTGTACTAACCTCTCCGGTCCTTGACAGTAAAGGTTTGTGTGTGAAACAGTGTTAGCTGTGAATGATATGAATGACTGCTGTTCTCACACAAACCATGTGTCCACCATGGTGTAAGGATATAGCTTTATAGATTAGATTTATATACATAGACTACTGTTCTAAATTTTGGAGTCGGTAAGATTTTTTGGAAGAAGTCGCTTATGCAAATCAAGGCTGCATTTATTTGATCAAAAATAGAATTAAAACTGTATCATTGCAAATTATTATTATTATCACAGTTTAAAATAACAGTATTCGATAACACTTTACTTAAAGCCTTTCTGTATAATGCATTATAAAAGTAGTATTACAATGCACTTTATGAATAATTAGAATGCATTATACTCTTTAATAACCCTTTATAAAGCATTACACACATTATAAATGTCTTTACCGTCATTCCTGATCAATTTAATGCACCATTGCTAAAAGTATTAATTTCTTTAAAAGATAGATAAATAAACAAACAAACATCCGTTTTACTGACCCCAAACTTTTGAACAGTAGTGTTTTAGATATAATGCAAGATCTGATAGATTCTAGAGTACTAAATATGATAAAACAAAAAATCAGTTATGCTTGTGTGATACTGAAATACAATGTGTATTTGTACTTTCTGAGGTCTCTGGAAATGGATGATAGATACTCCATACATTTTGCTAATGTTAAAAATAGGTTATCGGTATCGAGTGTCTTGCTTTTTCTTTTTGTGGACCCTCCTATTTCCCTGTTGAGAAAATGTTTCCCCTCAAGCACTTTTAAGTTGCTTTTCCTCGCTGTTAAGATTTGCATTTCCTCCAGCGTATGTGGGTTTGATGTGATGAAACTTGATGTTTTGACACAACAGGAAATCTCTCTCGTGGAACACGCTTCGTGCTCGCAAGCGTGCAGAGAAGGACAGTGCGCCCCTCAAAAGTGACATTAAAGTTGAGAATGGACTGCGTAAGCCAAAGGAAATTTTCAGCAGCAAAGGCACTGTGAAAGTGAGTAGGAGGATGAGGGTGTGTGTGTGTGTGTGTGTGTGTGTCTGTGTGTGTGTGTGTGTCTGTCTGTCTGTCTGTCTGTATGTGTGTCTGTCTGTGTGTGCGTGTGTCTGTGTGTGTCTGTGTGTGTGTGTGTGCGTGTGTCTGTGTGTGTCTGTGTGTGTGTGTGCGTGTGTCTGTGTGTGTCTGTGTGTGTGTGTGTGTGCGTGTGTCTGTGTGTGTGTGTGTGTGTGTGTGCGTGTGTCTGTGTGTGTCTGTGTGTGTGTGTGTGTGCGTGTGT
>NW_015632734.1:49211-55342 GCF_001515625.1 Sinocyclocheilus rhinocerous
GGGCGGGCTGCATCCTCACCTGTGTGGAAATGAACACATCACTCACCCCGCTTGCGTTTGTCCAATGACAGCATGACACTGACAGTCACAAACAATGTTTCAAATATGAGCTTTTTTTAGGTGTTTTACATTGAAAAGTTGAATGATTACTGCATAATCTGCTAACAATTTAAGAGTAATACAAGTACGTGTCACACTTAAAATATAAAGGTTGGGTAGGGTTTGTTTGTTTTTTTGTTTGTTTTTACCCCAATATTTCAGTCTTAGTTTTTTTTTAATAATCTCAATTATATAGTCAAATGTATTTAATAAACTTTATTATTATTATTAGTAGTAGTAGTAGTAGTAGTAGTAGTATTTGTAGTAGTAGTAGTAGTAGTAGTGTGTGTGTCTGTGTCTTTCTGTGTCTTTCTGTGTGTGTGTGTGTCTGTGTCTTTCTGTGTGTGTGTGTGTGTGTCTGTGTCTTTCTGTGTGTGTGTGTGCGTGTGTGTGTGTGTGTGTGTGATGTACAGACATACGTAAAATGCCACAGTATAAAAGTTCAATTTTCTTCATTTGTAATTAATGACACTAATAAGTAATTAATTTCAAAACATAAGGATTGTTGTCTTCCTGTCATTTTGGCCTGGAGTTCTCCGTCCCTCTGTATTTCTGTAAGTGTGTAACATTCTTTTCTCTCAATCCAAACCACAGGATTCCCGCAGCTCGGATGAGTCCGATTGTGAGGATGAACTAGACCCCAAAACTAGTATGGAGGTAGAGATACTGATCTCGATGCATGCTGCCCAATAAGATTTGTATTTATTAATTTTTTTTGTGATTATTTATTGTAATTATTATTTTGTAATAAACTGAAGTTATTAGTAAATAGATATGCTTTTTAAAGCTCTAATCTAAAGAAATGTCTAAACCTCTTTTTACATGAGTGTTGTTTTTATTTGGCCTACGTTGTTGTTGGTAAGTTTTTATTTTAACTAATTGTGTGGAGTGACTTGCATTTTCACACCAAGGACAAAAACTATAAAGTTTTCATAATCATTCTAATTCTATAAAATCAAGGAAGTTCACACCACAGCTAAAATAAAATCACTTTCAGACTTCACTTTCATCATTCACACATCAGAATAAACTAAATAACCATATCACACACTTATAATGAACAATGTTAATATCAGGTATCGTCCTGGTATGGCTGCTAATGTAGTTATTGTTTTAGTTACCTGTATATTTATTGTTCTTGGTGTGAATGGGCCTTAACCCCAGTGTAAAGCTTTTGGCAATGTTCAGAAAGAAGTACTGAATTCAAATCTTAATTCTTACTGCATACTGGGCAGAATATCCAGCACTGAAAAAAAAAAAACAATAATAATAATGTAGGATTTACTGAAATTAGGATAAAATCTTTTTTGGTTGCTCTAGAACAGAAAAACCAGATGAGGCCTCTGTCAGAAAGACGACTGGCTCTTATAACTGAAAGATGGACAGCCACCAATATTACATGCTAAAAAAAGATATTTGTGGTTGATATTTTTAATTCATCACACTGGAAATCCAAGGTCAGTCAGAGCACATTGTGTTTCTGGAAATCACAAGCTGTGTGCTCTGGATGCATGTCTCTGATTTTCCCAATGTATTTGGTCTGGATTCAGGATTTGACATACTACACAATAATAGCACACTGCAGAAACGGTGTTAGTAGTATGCTAGTATGCTATTTTGAACATACACAATGGCTGAAATCGAAATAGCGTGCTAACATGCAACACTTACAATTCCCCCATATCTTAATATGGAAAAAATAGTACAAGTTGTATGTCATTTCAAATACAGCCAGTGTCTATCATGTCATGCGATGGTTCTGCCCTCTGTTGGCTTGTGCTGACATGACACAACATAAAACTTCCTCCTTTTTTTGTAGAGTCATATACATTCAGTATATGACTCTGTCTAGAATGCTTAAAGGATGCACATGTAACACTCATCTGACTGTTTTGCAGTTACTGAACCCTAATTTCATCCAAGATGGTGAGTTTATTAATGTACAGATGCAGTGATATTTGGTTTATTTGTATTTTCTGCTAGTGTATATTGTGATCATACATATTTCACCTGTAGCTTGTTTTAGAAATGGAATTAAATCTTTCCTTGAATGAAGTGAGATGAAAGAGAAGATCCATCAGAGTGACATTGTGCTGTGTATTGATGTACAGTGGCTCCGGAGTTCCTGACGCCTCTAGCGGACGTGACGTGTGCTCTGGGGGAGACGGTGGTCCTGTGCTGTAAAGTCTGCGCTCGACCCAAGCCCACAATCACCCTGAAAGGACCCGATCAAAGTCTGCTGGTCAACAATAACCGATTCACGATCAATATCAGGTACAAATCCACAATCAGTCACAATGCAAATCTGTCACTGGGCCAGTACCTTGTCAGAAGGTACACCTTTGTACATATTTACCTCTAAAGGAGGCATATTAGTACCTCAAAGGCACATTTCTACCTGTGTATATATTAGTACTAGTGCTGTCAAACGATTAATCACGATTAATCTAGGGCTGCCACTAACAACTCTGTAAAACTCAATTAATTAGACAGGCTTTTTGATTAATAAAATGTAATTTAATATTAAAACAGTGTATAGAAAAATGAAAATGGAACAAAACTGAATTTGGAAATAAAACGAATTTCATAGGGCCCTGTAATTATAATTATTCTTTTTGTGGTAATAAAAATAGATGTAAGTGAACAATAGCCTTTAAAATTACTTAAAATACATATATAATAGCAATGAGGCAATACTAATTAGTTCAAATAAAGTATCAAAAGCAAGAAATCATATGGTTTTATTGAACAAAATTGTTAAAATATCATATTCTTATATTTTATATTATATATAAATATATTTAATATATAAACAACATATTTTTCTTAAATATATACATGCATGTGTTTGTATTTATTTATACATAATACATATACACCGTATACACACACATATATTATGTAAACAAAAACTTTTATTTTGGATGCGATTAATCGCGATTAAATCGTTTGACAGCACTAATTAGTACCCAAATAATACATGTTAATACAGGTACCTTTTGAAAGGGTATTGCCCCAGAGACAGCTTTGCAGCTTTGTTACTGAGTGTATATTGCAGTATGCTTGCTTTCAGGAAAGTGTTGAGGAACAAATAAATGTTTTACATTCAAGTTCAGATCATGTCTTCTGAATTTCTTTTGTGGGAAAACAGTACCCATGTAACCTCAGAAGTCTCATTGTTATGTAACTGTCCCATGATTCCTCTGTTTTTTTTTCTTTGCCACTGTGCCATTGACTGGTTCTCAACCCACCTATACAAAAGCACTGTACAAACAAAACACGGTTTGTAATTTTTCAATCCCCACCCAATGCTAAAAAGATAAGTAGCTTCAGAAATAAAAACAAAATCTAACATAAAGGCAGCCTGGGTAAACACAAAACACCGTTTTTAAATTGTGTTTTAAACAATGTTACTTATTAAAGCAAAACAGTTATCTAATACCAACTAGGCCTGTGTGAAAATGTATGTGCCATTGTAATTAATTCCCCAAATCTATGAAACTGCATTCATAATGGTGTTCAGTTGGACTAGACGCGACCAACCTGTTCAATACACCTTTTTCAACTGCATGAAGTTGTTAAAAAGGTATTTATTTTCCAGTAACACACTAAAGGTGAAAGAAATTCCAAAAATGATAAGGAAGAAGGTGATTGAAATCAAGGAAGGGTTAAAAAGCTATTTCAAAGACTCTTGAAATCTAAAGACCAAAAGTGAGAGCCATTACCTCTAAATGGGAAAAAACTCAGCACAGTAGCGAACCTTCCCAGAAGTGGCCGACCTTCCAAAATTCCTTCGAAAGCACAGCGAAAACTCATCAAGGAAGTCATTAAAGACCCAAGGACAGCATTGTAGGAACTGGAGGCCTTTCGTGCACCAATAAAGGTCAGTGTTCTTGACTCCACTAACCGAAAGACACTGATCGAAAATGGTGTCCATCGACAAGTGTGAGGCGAAAACCACTGCTAATGCAGGAGACCTTTTGGGAGAATGTTTTATGGACTGATGAGTTGAAAGTGGAACTGTTTAGAAGACAGGTTACATCTGATGTAAACCAAACACTGAATTACACACACACACACACACACACACAAAAACCCCATCATACTTATACAGTCAAGCATGGTGGTGGCAGTGTTCTGGTGTGGAGATGTTTTGCTTGGGCCTGGGCAACTTGCAATAATTGAGGGAAACATGAATTCTGCTCTCTACCAGAAAATCTTAAAGGAGAATGTACGGTCTTTTGAAGTTGAATCTCAAGTACAACTGGATTATGCATCAAGACAATGGTTCAAAGCACAGGAGCAAGTCCACCTCTGAATGGCTCAAAAAAAGTACATTTAAAATGTTGGAGTGGCCTAGACAAAGTCCTTACTTGACTCCAATTGAGATGCTGTGGCAGGACCTTCAACAGGCATTTCATGATCGAAAATCCCTCCAATGTGGCTGAACTAAAGCAGATTTTACATTTAAGGGGGCAATTAGTTTTTCACGTGGGTGATAGGTTTTGGATTATGAACTTAAAAAAATAAATAAATGAAAAGAATAAAAAACTGTATTATGTGAATTATTGTATTAACTATTTTATTTAAGCAAGAAAAACTAAAATGAATTATAACTAATAAGACAATTGTATAATGAAACAATGAAACAATTGTCTTTAAACTGTATTAAATGACCTCCTTAAAGATAATACTAGTCTAATAAACTTGAATGTAAATATATATTTGTATATATAATTGCTTTCGTTAAAGATTTCTAAGATGATGATTTTGCCATTATATTGTTATTTCTGAAAGTAACTTTCTAAAGTAACGCTCTCTCTGTTTGCTGTGCCTGCTCAACTTCAGGGAATCAGGTGATATAGTGCTGAAGATCTGTAATCTGATGCCTCAGGATACTGGCATCTACACGTGTGTGGCTGTGAATGATCATGGCACTGCCTCCTCATCTGCATCTATTAAAGTACAAGGTAAAAAGAAACAAAGAGGAATAAAGATGGCGAGTGTACAACTCACCTTCCCACATGTTTGACTGTCCTCACGTTCTCTGGTGCAGGTATCCCAGCAGCCCCTGCTCGGCCTGTGGCACAGGAAGCCAGCAGCACCGCAGTGATTGTCCACTGGCTTCCTCCAGCCAGCTCAGGAAACTCTGCCATCTCCAGCTACACTGTGGAATACAGGCAGGAAGGTAAACAATTGCACAGCTGTACATTCCCAGCAGTCTCAGCATAGCCAAACATCCACTGAGAGAAGTGAGAACTACTGCCTGCTTTCTGTTGTAATGAGAGACACTTAAAGGGGTCATGTAATGGAAAACTACTAATTTTGCTCTTTTGAAATTAGAGTTTGATGTACAGTGTATTAGCCATTTAGTGTCACATCACGTTAGTCTTCAATGTCACATGATCCTCCAGGAAAAAAAATAAAAATCATATTAAAGTTTTGTATGTCTGTAACTTTTGTGTGTATGTATTTGTGTGCAGACTCTCTGGTGTGGCACCAGTCGGTGGTCTCCACTGCAGACGTGTGTGTGAAGATTGAGAATCTGATTCCTGGTGGCCATTATCAGTTCAGAGTCAGTGCCTGTAACCCCTGGGGCATCAGCCCACCCAGTGAACCCTCAAACATGGTGACATTACCCAGCACAGGTCAATACACTCAAATCAAACATAAGTACTTTTCCAAATTGAACCGTCTTCCTGTCTAGGTAGCTGTATCATAGCTGAAATTGATGCTCTTGAAAGTGTATTAGTTTGGAAAGTACATGATATTCTAGAGTAGTCTATCTATAAAAGCAGTGTGTTGCTGTTTATTCAGTGCTGCGCATATATATATATATATATATATATACACACACACAAAGTAAACCAAAAGATTGAAGGGTGATTCTCAAAAATCTATATTTTCTGCAAGCTTTTTTCAAGATAAATTTAGATGTCTTTCCAAAAAAGGACACTTAGAAACTCCAAAAGGACACCAAAGAACCAAATGATATAAGGAGCCCATATAAGCACATATGAAAGAAAAAAAAA
>NW_015632734.1:55384-56375 GCF_001515625.1 Sinocyclocheilus rhinocerous
ACTGTATATATATATATATATATATATGTATATGTATGTGTATATATATATATAGGAAGTTTATTTGCAAAAACAGATAACTGTTTTTTTTATTTTCAAGAATCATGTTTTTTATTGTTATCTTGTTTTCATTGTGTTTTATTGTGTTAGTTAGCTGTATTTTTTAGTTATTTTTTACCAAATCAAATAAACATTTACACCATGCATGGTTAACTAGTGCTCAACACTGTCAGACTTTCAAAATCCTTCATCACTTGAATTAAGATGATCAAATTTGAACACATCCACCACAAAATCAGACTTTAGTACCTCCTTTTACTTTGAGATTGATCTGAAGTTCAATGCAGATTTAAAATCATAAGAAATAGTTTACTGATGCTGTTTTTGAAACCAAATCTTTGCACAACTACAGGAAACACTGCGCCTAACAATTGTTTGGAAAAAAAAAACAACAATGGTTTGGGGAAAAAGTTGATTAAAAAATAATAATAAATAAAAGCATATACATCAACTCGAATATGGTTATCTAATAAGCATGTGTCCTATTCTGTGTACTAAACTCCTGAAACATTGGTGTCTTTTTTTAAACATTGCTGTCTCTTTGTATGTGATATGACAATAGTTTTCTCAAAATAAGTAAAATGCTCATGAAGTGACTCAGAGCAGTTCTAGAGATTGTTTATGTGTTCATGTACTCATATATTGAGGCGGCAGAGGCTGAAAACACCGCGAGCTTCAGTAGGCCTATGTGTAGTAAATGAAACCACATGTCTGCACCATTAATTTCAGTGAGGGGTGGACTGGGAAAAAATTTCTGGCCGGGAAATCTCACACTCATACACCCACAACAAATTCTGAAACAACCCTATTTTTTGTATGGACCTCACATAAAAAAGGTTTAAATCCTTATGTTGGGGAAACTCTCCTGAACTGCACCTTCACTTCCATTTTTCTTTTCAGTCTCTTTATTTTGCCCTGATATCGATCTCTC
>NW_015632734.1:56395-65780 GCF_001515625.1 Sinocyclocheilus rhinocerous
TCTATCTCTCTCATGACTTTAATACTCAAGATTTAACAAAACTATACTTTCTAAATAGCCTACATGTCAAAATTAGTACATCACTACAATATCTTTATAGAAAAATCCTAATACTGAACACTAGTCATGTTTTTCCCTTACAAAAATTAACCATGCTTTTATTATAGTAAAAGTACAGTAACCATGTTTTTTTGTTTGTTTTGGTTTTTTTTGGCAAATGGGTTACCATTTGTATTTATTCTTACTACAAATTTCATGGTTAGTGTAGCAAAAACCATGGTTAATTTGTGGTTACCATGGTTTAACAATAGTAACCATTGTCTTTGGATTTATAGTAAAATCATCGTTAATTTTCGTAAGGGTTGTGTTGTTGTCTGCCCTAGCTCCCCCTAAACCTATTATAAAATCATTATTAAAAATATGTATTTAAATTTTAGATCCGCAAGTAGTTTTAGTATTTATGATTAATAAATAAATAACAGAGCTTGTCACATTGCAATCTCGGATTGACTTCTCAACAAAAGATACATGCAATGCTGCCTTCCATTTTAGCCAAAATAAAGTTGTAGCAAAGTAAACAAAATAACGTCCAGACCTGGTCCTCTCTCATCTTCCACTGTCGTCACTCCTCCTTTTATCCTTCCGGAGCTCCTCCGTGGGACTCGAGACCAGTGAGTGGCGCAGGGGTCACTCATTATCATTAAACTCCTCCGGCCTCGCTCCGCTCCCACGGCTCTCTGCCCCACTCCACTAGTCACAAAAGTATTCTAGAAAGAATATGCTTGGAAAACTATCCTTTTTGGAAAAGTCTTCATGTCAAAAGCGCACCTATGATGCCTATAAAGTATTGTCTATGTAGGCAGCACCAGGTTTTGGAATAGCGCTATAAATAGTGTAATTCATCTGTTCGAAATACATTTCTTATACTCTCCTTTTTTCTTCTCTTTTATGAAGCCTCGACATACGACGGCACTGGAATCCAGTGGAAAGACAACTTTGAATCTGCATTTACAGAATTATGTGAAATTGGACGGTATAGATTATTTTTTTTACTTTTTACTTCTATTAAAATGCAGTCCATCATTCTTCATCCTGTCAGTAACAAACTCCGCTGACTCATATGTTTTCTGTTTTAGGGGTCGTTTCTCAGTGGTGAGGAAGTGTCTCAGTAAATCCAGTAAGAAGGAGGTTGCTGTGAAGTTTGTCAATAAGAAGATGCAGAAGAAAGAGCAGGTGGCCCATGAGGCTGATATCCTGCGTCATGTCCAGCATCCGCAGCTGGTGGCGCTGATTGATACCTATGAGTCTCCCACGGCCTACATGCTGGTTCTTGAGCTGTGAGTAAATCCATTTAAAAAGCAAAGACACTTCCATTGACAGCCCATTTCTCAATTACACAATTATGGGACTAGACGGGGGCACCGCATCATGACGCAATTCCAGGGGCCCTGATTAGAGAGAGGGCCCTATATGGGATTATCTTATGCCTTGATGAACAAAATGAAGAAGAGTCATAAAAATCATGCTTTCTGCAATAATCTAAAAGCCAACAGGAAAAAAAAGCCTATTGACTTTTTTGCTAAAGGAACCAGGATGATGCTCACTTCCAGAATGACCTACAAAATGGCGTCATCCCTGCAGAATTCTATAGAGCGCAGAAGAGCTCCAAGACTCAACATATTCTAAATCTATTCAGTAAATATTCAGTAAAAAAATAAAATTACCAATGAGATTTTAGTCTGTTTTGTTGTATGAAACGGGATGAACATTCTCTTTTTCCGCACACGTACAAACTCAAGTGGAATTTATTTTTAAGAATGACCTGCAATGATATGATCATATTTATGTGTGTTCAGGGTTGAGGATGGGCGTCTGCTGGACTATCTGGTAGCTCACGATGAGCTGATGGAGGAGAAGGTGGCATTCTTCATTAAAGACACTCTGGAAGCTCTGCAGCACCTGCACACATGCAGAGTAGCTCACCTGGACCTCAAGGTAAAACATCATACCACCACATCAGCGTGTGCCAAGATATGTAACAGAGGCCAGCTGGTAAGAGCTGTGTATGGAGAGTAGAACCGGAGGGGTTATAATGGTGCCGTGACCCAAATGGGAGTGAGGTTTAAGGGGGTGAGTGTTACGGAGGCCAGCTGGTAAGAGCTGTGTATGGGGAGTAGAACCTGAGGGGTTACATTGGTGCCGTGACCCGGATGGGATTGAGGTTTAGGGGGGGTGAGTGTTATGGAGCCCAGCTGGTAAGAGCTCTGTATGGGGAGTAGAACCTGAGGGGCTACATTGGTGCCGTGACCCGGATGGGAGTGAGGCTTAGGGGGGTGAGTGTTATGGAACCCAGCTGGTAAGAGCTGTGTATGGGGAGTAGAACCTGAGGGGCTACATTGGTGCCGTGACCCGGATGGGAGTGAGATTTAGAGGGGTGAGTGTTACGGAGGCCAGCTGTGAAGAGCTGTGTATTGGGAGTAGAACCAGAGGGGTTACATTGGTGCCGTGACCCGGATGGGAGTAAGGGTTTAGGGGGGTGAGTGTTACGGAGGCCAGCTAGTAAGAGCTGTGTGGGTAAACCTCACTCCCCTGATTTCAAGAGGCACACTAGCAACTGACGCTAGGTCTTTAGCATCCTTGTTAGCCCACCTCCCATGCCAGAAACACCGGTTCGAATCCCACTCAGAGCGAATGAGGGGAGTAGAACTGAAGGGGGTTACATATACACCAAGATCATTTATTACTATGAATGGGAGAGACTGCAAGACAGAATTTGGTGGATCTAATATAGGTATCCTGAGACTGGCGCTTAGCACTGCACATGTGCATTGGCTGGACCAACCTAAAAAAAAATTTTTTTAATGTTATTTGAGTGTAAGAAATAGCATTTAATAGACAGATAATATCAGATTTCATTACTGATTTGAAATATGCTATTGAAATGTAGGACATTTATGAGATTTCTGTATTTCTCCATTCAAGTAGATAGGAGTTGGTCTTACATGCCTAAAATACTGTAGCTGTCCAGAGGTGTTCTACTGACTTTCTTTGAAAGGGACTTTGATAAAAACCCAACACCCCATCAACCACACAGCAATGTGCTAAAAGGACTCAGAACACCTTAAGAACAACATAGCCTGAAACACCCTGGCAAACATCCACATCACTAGCATTTTAATTTTTGTACAAGCATGCACCCACTACACTCTTAAAAATAAAGGTTATTTATTGGCATCAATTGTTCCACAAAGAACCTTTACCATCCATGGAACCTTTTCATTCCACACAAGGTTCTTTATAGTGGAAAAGGTTCTTTAGACTATTAAAATGTTTTTCACACTCAGAAAAAAATGGTTCTTTTAAGAACTGTTAATTGAAAGGTTCTTTGGAGAACCAAAACTGGTTCTTATATGGCATCGCTGTGAAAACCCCCTTTTGGAACTTTTATTTTTAAGAGTGTTAAGTAGGTGACCACTAAAGAAGAGTTTTGAAACCTAGTGCAGAGTCTTGAGTTTTCAACTCTTTCTCATTCTTCAGCCTGAAAACCTGTTGGTGGACCTCCATGTGCCGGTGCCCTGCGTGAAGCTCTCAGATCTGGGCGATGCTGTACAGGTTTCGGGTCACCGCTACGTGCATCTCCTCCTGGGGAACCCTGAGTTTGCCGCTCCAGAGCTCATCCAGGGCACCCCGGTGTCCCTGTCCACAGACTTGTGGAGTGTAGGGGTGCTGGCCTACGTCATGCTCAGTGGAGTCTCCCCGTTCCTGGACGAGAGCCTGGAGGAGACCTGCGTCAACATCTGCAGGCTGGATTTCTGCTTTCCTGAGGAGTACTTCAGTGACGTTAGCCAGGCCGCCAAAGACTTCATTGTGTCCACGCTTCACCAGGACCCCAGGAAGAGGCCAAGCTCAGCTACATGTCTGCAGCACCCGTGGGTCAGCGCTCATAGTGGAGATTACTCCAAAACACCGCTGGACACTGTCAGACTCGCTGCGTTTATAGACCGACGCAAACAGCTACATGATGTCAGACCTGTGACAAACGTTAAAGGACTGGTCAGCAGCAGTATGGGACACACCTTATGAGACGAGAACGTGGGCTAGAGGAAAGAGGTTCTAGCATGTTACATGCTCTATGTCAACAATAGATGTCATTTACATTATATATCATATCATTAGGAATGTGCACTTACTGTACACAGTGTTTCCTGTAGCGTTTATTGGCCTGCTCCATTATGACTTGTGGCCCGGGGAGTTAATAGATTGAGAAAATACAAGTAAACTGGAATTGCAGGAATTGCAGAGCTAGGAGTAGTAACATCATTGAATGTCATATTAAGGCTTAAGGTGATGTGTTTTAGAGCTTTCAAAGTCCTAAACAGACCAGTAGTTGGGTGTTGTATGTTCAGTTGTATTGCGAGGTTTTACAGGAAAAGTTTAACCAAAAACGAGAATTCTGTCATCACTTACTCGTGCTGTTCCAGATTCATAAGATGTGCTAAAACAAAACAAGTTTTAGTCTTTTCTATTCAATGAAAGTCAAATTTCATGTGTGTTCACATATATTCAAATATGGCACATCAGGTTTGATATCTATGATGCTGAATGGCTTTGGTTGTCTCGTTTATCATAACCAATTGCAACATACCAGTTTGAATATGTGTAAGTGCAAATGTTATTTTAGAGGTCCAATGGGAAGAGAACAGTCAATTCCTCAATTTTATGATACTTTTAGCTCATATTTGGAGCTCAGTATACATCAGTACTCATTTAATTTCAAATTCAATTATGGGTTTGGAGCGACATGAGTAAATGAATGATGACTGAATGTAATACAATGTGGTTGACGATTGGATGTGAAAAGAAATTTAGTGATCCAACATCTTGCAGCAGATATATTTTTCACAGGACCATTAAGATAATTTAAAGAATGTAGAAATAACTGATCATCCACATCTAACCTGTAATGTATTCAGTTTTCATAGTATGGGGTCATGAGTATCATCATTGTCATTAGGCATAATGAGGAATTTGAATGTCTTAAAATGAATTGAATAAAATGTTGTTTTCTTATTTGTCTGAGTTGAAATGACAATAATTTGCAGACTAAAGTTATTATAGTTCAGCACTTATTTACGCTACCATTCAAAAGTCTGGGATCGATAAGATTTTTAAAAGTTTTTTTTTTTTTTTGAAAAGGTCTGTTTTGTTCACCAAGGCTGCATTTATATGATCAAAAATACAGTAAAAAATATTGTGAATTATTATTACAGTTCAAAATAACAGTTTTTTCTTTTAATATATTTTAAAATGTAATTTTTTGAAGCCATTTCTCCAGTCCTTAATGATCTTTCAAAAATCATTCACCTTTGATGCTCATGAAACATTTCTTATTAGCAATGATGTTGAAAACGTGTTGTACTTTTATTTTCAAGACTCTTTGATGAATAGTCTTCACTGTCACTTTGATTAATTTAACGCATCCTCAATGAATAAAAGTAGTAAATCATTTAAAAGATAAGAAAACTCTTACTCAAACAACCTTTTAAATGGTAATTTATTAATTTATAAAATACCCACACGATGTCCAGGAAAAAGCCTTAAACACAATTTCTTGTTTAATTTATTATTTTTAAACACATTGATGTATTGTAGGAATGTCCAGGTATGCCATGTGTTATATGTTTATGTTTGTATAATTGTTCTGTATGTTGAATGTGCCGTCAGAAGTGTAATACGTTAAACTGACACAGCAGCCATGATCAGCTTTGACAGGCCAGACGCACATAGTTCATAAACGCTTGATCAATTGATCAGTGAATACACTCTAAATACACGCCTTTACCATCAATACTGAAAAGGAAGCCTAATAGACAGGTTTAGTGAGGGCCAGTGAATCATTACACATAATGACAACACAGCATGACACACCTGTGAATACTGCATTGGGACAATCGTTACATCTCATGTTTAACCTCATCAGCTCCTGCTGTATAAAGCTTCTGCTCTGCATTAATAACCTTTGTAATATCTGGGCCTAGTTTCATTTCAGCACATCTAAAACAACCAACGTAAAAATATCCCAAACGTGATTCAGTTTCTATTTTAACAGTAGCTGTCACCCAAACTAGATCCTTTGAAAAGCATCTCAGGAGATCTCTGAAAAATAAAGCCAGATCTGCTCTTTACATCTTTACTTCATGCATATACCCCTGCAATAGGATTGTATAGAAGCCTGTGTGTAAAATGTGCAAACAAAAACAGAAATATTGTTTTTCTTGATTCATATGGGCTGTTTGTTTGTTACTGAATGTTTAATAAACTGTGCTTTGTTTTTAGAAAAACTTTCTGTGGAGTTTTCTTGACGTTGTTTATCTAGAGGTGGTTTTTATAAATGTTAGTGAGCATTCTTATCTTAGTATGCTATTTTAATATATTATAAATGTTAATATTACATCCTCGCTCCACAAAACTAAAGTACAAAAGCACATGTCCTACGTTTATCTATGTGGTACATAACCCAATTCAATTCTAATTATTGTAATTTTTGGAAAAGAAAAAGTTTTAATTTTGTTAAAATCGCTTTCCTTGATCTTGAATCTGTATTGCACTAAATTAGCATGTGATGAGTTCATTTAACTTCATGATTTCATATGTATGTGCATTTGTAAGATGCTAACTTTCTTGTATGGTAGCTATACAAGCAATAAATACATTCAGTAATATTATCAAGTATTATTATTATTCCCACGGTTGTTTTACCCTAGACAAAGATCCTAGACATTGTCTGTCAGGCTCCTAAAATCCACTGATGTGAGAATCAAGCTAAAGGCAGGTGTGGAGACTTACACAGTAACAACAGCTCTGAAAGTGTCCTTAAGTGAAAGTCAAACTAGACAGAATGGTGAAGTGTGGCATAACTGAAGAAATTATGGAAGCAACGGAATGGTGTTCATCAATGATGCCAGTTCTGAGAAAAAAATGAATGTAGCATACATTGACAACATAATCGGCTATTGTAAAACACAGGAGGTTTGTGAACAATGCCTAAAGATGGTCCTGAAGACACTCTGTAATGCTGGACTGAAGCTTAATGATGAAACATGTCTGTTAAGACAAACACAGATTCAGTTTCTGGGGCGTGGCATTTATGCCAGACATGAAAAAGGCTGAGGCTATAATGAATATTCAACCTCCACAAAATGTAACAGAAGTTAAAATGATGATGGTGATGGTTCATTATCTAGGAAGATTCCTACCTGGTTTGGCTAAGACAACCCAGCTGCTCAATGATCTCCTAAAACAAGGGTGCGAAACACTCCACAGCCCTGCCAAATTTATTTTCAACCCTGGTACAGGCTGGGAACGTTCCTCTTCCAACATCTAGATGGATGATTGTGACCCATAGCTTACTGTTCATGTAACTTAAACAAGATACACTCAGATTGAAAAGGTATGTCTCAGCATAGTTTGGGAGTGTGCAAGGTTCTCCAAATACCTTTGTCATATATATAAACCACAAGCTGTTGATTCCACTCAGCAACATTTCTCTCTGGCTTCAGACACAACCCTCCAGCTGATTTATGCAGGCACTGGAAATGCATCTTCTAGCGCCCAATTGAGCGCTCTAACAAGTTGTAGGTTCGGATGTGTGCAATGTTGTAATTGTGCTTGGCCTGTGTGGTGGGGTTGGTGACTGGATTTAAAAGATAGGTTCTGAAGGGGTAACCGCTGTCCCCTGAGAAAAAAAAAAAAACACACTCTAGGCCAAAAACCCCTGTTTTGGCATCTTGACCCACTGCTGAACTGGCCCACGTAAAGCTGTTGTGTGTGCTACCAGGCCACTTTACAGGCAATGGCATGGAAGCCTTGATGCACCTCCATCACTTCATGCCTGGTGGAAGGCAAGGCATATGGATATAATCTGTGGCTGAGGAGGTAGCTCCATTGAGTTCGCCTCGACAAAGTCGGAACAACAAGATCGAAAAGCTGCTGAATTTGCTACCATGGCTGGCAATTTTTTTTTTTTTTTAGAATTGAGGATTGCAGATTCTTCTGACATGGTAGCCAGGGGACTAAAGTTTTCACAGATGAAATGCGGATGATGGTGCCATCTTTGATTTAGAATCTGATTTATTGCCAGGTATGTTTACACATATGAGGAATTTGTTTTGGTGAAAGAAGCTTCCACAGTGGCAGCGCAAACAGAATGACAGTGACACAGATCATAAAAAATAAAAATAAAAATAGAATAATAAATAAATGTATAAATAATGTTGTGTATGTGTATTGGCAAGTTAACTGTTCATGAGGTGGATTGCCTGAGGGAAGAAAGTGTTTTTATGCCTGGCCGTTCTGGTGCATAACTATTCATTTTATCGCTGCCATTGTTTGACCAAACTCCCCACCACAATCATTCTCTTTAAATAGTAGGGTTGCAAAAAGGTGGAATTTGTCCGGGAATTTTCCACCCCTTTGCAACCCTATTAAATAGACTTCTGAGCCTTTACTGCCTAATGGTTTGCCAGCTGATGTACCTTTGGATAATATCATTAAAAAGCTAACAACCTTCGGTGTAATGACAGTTTTATTCCTTGCATGCAAACACTTCAATTAGGCTAATTGAACACTTGGTGTATTACAACTTCAGAATTATATCCGTATAGATTGATTTTGTAAAAAATATCTGCACAGTGGTGGCCACTAGAGGAGTGAACTGTCAACAGTGATAAGGTATAACTAAGAATGGTCCAGACCAAGCTTATGAACATATGACTTACACAAGGTATACTTAACTAAGAACATTTAACATTATAGTCAGATAGTAACATCAAGGTACAGCTTAAGGTATAACTTAAGAATGACGTAGTGTTAAAGGGATAGTTCACCAAAAAATGAAAATGTGATGTTTATCTGCTTACCCCCAGGGCATCCAAGATGTAGGTGACTTTGTTTCTTCAGTAGAACACAAACGAAGATTTTTAACTCAAACCGTTGCAGTCTGTCAGTCTTATAATGGAAGTGATTGGGAATCACGGCTTTGAAACAAAACCAAATTAAACCCTGCGGCTCGTGACGATACATTGATGTGTAAAGACACGAAATGATCAGTCTGTGCAAGAAACAGTATTTATATCGTTTTTTACCTCTGATTCACCGCAAACTCTCCATTCTCTCAAATGGACCATTGACACTCTATCTACAATCTCAATTAGGGGTGTCAATGGTCCATTTGAGAGATAGGTGGCGGTAATGCACTTATAAGTCTGCGATCTGCTGTAAAGCAAGAAGAAGAAGAAGAAGAAGACGCGTCACGTGCCGGCTGAAGAAGAAGACGCGAACGCGCTCAGGACAGTTCGGACATTGCAGTAAATCAGAGGTAAAAAAC
>NW_015632734.1:65903-94760 GCF_001515625.1 Sinocyclocheilus rhinocerous
ACTCTCAAAGCCGTGATTCCCATTCACTTCCATTATATGACTGACAGACTGCAACGGTTTGAGTTAAAAATCTTCGTTTGTGTTCTACTGAAAAAACAAAGTCACCTACATCTTGGATGCCCTGGGGGTAAGCAGATAAACATAATATTTTCATTTTTGGGTGAACTATCCCTTTAAGAAGGTTACAGAAAACGCACCCTAGGTCGATGGAGGAAGTGTTCCCTGTAGATTCTGCCCTTCACAGATAAATAGCACTGCCTGGGTTGTGCTTGGTGTTCTGAAGGGCAGGGTGTTGGTGCCTATTCTTTTGGTATTAATTGCTGCAGCCAGGCATTTTAGCACTTGGTTGTGTCTCCATGTGTGCCACCCCCGAGACAGACTTAACTTGCAACCTGTATTACCAGGTTCACACTGTATGATTTTCAAAGTCGTCGGATCACTGCTCTTCTTACGATGCACAACTGTCTGTGGAACCATCTAGGTTTTGTTGTGTGCACACTACATGGATATAGGGGACATTATGAATATTCCCCCAACCACTGCTAGAATTTTTTGTGTGAGGGCAGGACATCATTGGTTACCTTGAGCAGATTCTTCTTGCTTCCATCTCCCACAATTCCCTCCAGCTGATTTTCTTGTTCTCTATGTTCTTTCAGTTTGTCTATTGTCCCTGCTGGGCTTGAGTGACTGCTTTAGCATGCCTTGCTGCCTCCTCCTGATGCCGGACATCCAGGACTACCAGTTTCTGCTGTTCTTAAGGTGTAGCCTTGTTCCACTGGGGTCTGTCCTGACACAGACCCAGACCTCCTCTTCCCTGTTGAACATGACCCACAATATCGCTGTGCTGGGATGCTGATTTTTCCTGTTTAATGGCTTCATTTTTGAGTCCATTTCCATTCTGATGTTATATGTGGACCTGCAGCCCATCTCTGGACTTTGAGATGGTCATTTCTTGCCTTGTTTTTATGTATTTGAACTCCTCTACCAGACTTGAGATGGGCAGTTTGAGAATGCCGTGCCTTGTACAGAGCAATGCTACTTAGGCATTGTGGAACACTGAACCATTTTCTTGTTGTTAGGGTTGTCATGTCATCCATATAGGCCCTTATTGGTGTTAAACAGACTCCAGACTTAAGCTGCTCTCTGCCTACCACCCACTTGGACACCCTAATAATAACCTCCATTGCCATGGTAAATGCAAGTGGGCAGATAGTGCCTCCTGCCATTATGCCCATCTCAAGATGTTGCCATGGGGTGGTAAAATCTGGTGTAGTAAAGCAGAAATGTAAGGCTTTAAAATAGACTTTTATCAAGTTTTTAAGGCCAGTTCTTCTACAAAACAACAATACAGATAGCCATAGTAGTGGCAAAGAAGCTCCATTCAAGGGATGGTAAAAGACTTCAAAGGGGCCACTCTATATTTTCCCATGATAAGGCATTTGTACTTGAGAGTGTATATTGCATAACAGTAAATACGTCACATTTCCATAGCATCCTTGCTCACATCTGAAAAATGGTGCAATTGTGTAGTAGTAATATCTCCAGGAAAGACTGCTGAGTGCTGACGTTTGGAAATGACCAGAACAGGGTTGTGGAGGATGAAGCTCATTCTCTGTGAGGAGAAATCCAACATTGATTGCTATGGAAAGTTATATTATAAGATATCCACAGGGTCTGATGAGGATGATCGACCCAAAGGACAGACCACTATTATCACGAACCATGATGGACAATCAAATATGGAACAGCCAAGCAATGTATTTTGGGTCTGTGAATGTGGCAAGATATGAAAAAATTAGATGGTCTAAAGATACTCCAGACAAGCCGAGGCATTCACAAACCTACAAGTAGTGTGCAATGTGCAGGGCAACCTGGTGAGATGGAACAGAGGCCAAGGCATGAGTCAAACCACAGTCCTCAGAAACTCCAGGCAAATGACGAAGTGGGGGGCAGTAACACCATAACTGATGTATCAGAGGGGATAGAGCACCAAGGAGAGCAAAGACACTTGTGATGCACAACCTGTGCAGAACACCACTGTATGAGATGCCCAGAAAGATCCAGTGAACTGGCTTGCCATCAGTGGCGGATTTAGGCATGGGCGACATCGGCAGGCGCCCAGGGCGACATCTTGATGGGGGAGGCACAGGGCGACCACATAAGAAATAACAAAACAAAAATGTAATGTGCGATCGGGTGTTTCCGCTCATTTGCACAACACGTCAATGTCATGTCACTGTGTGCGTCAGTTAACCTGGTCGGGACTCAGAGTGAAAATATAGCCTATTATTTCTCCCTCAGACGCATAGGTGGAGGGTGAACTAACTCTAGGGGCTAGCCTAATAACCACGCACTTCACAAACCAGATATAAGTGTCATGTCATGCCAAAAAACTCTTGTAATAATTGAAGCTCTCTATGCTGTGAAATGAATCTCTTACTTAAATTGCACGATTATCTATACTTTGTTGTTTACAATGAGAGAATTCGCAAGAGTGCAGAATTCAGTCAGTGAGTGCGTGCTCTGAACAAAACTCTGGTGTTTCAGCAATCTGAACGCCTCTGATTGTCCGTTGCATTCATAAACTCAACGGAATTGTGTGTGATTGGTTATAATGTGCAATGCTGTAAAAACACGTCAAAAGAAATATGATGCAGAATGAGCATATCTAAATGTAATGCCAGATCTTAATTTAATGTAATAATGTTGACACTTTTCATTTCGTTTAGACTTTTTTCACTTTATTTCACTTTCACTTAAGTCACTTTCACTAAGGTGACTTAAGTAAGCAGAGTGGGAGGGTTAGGCTAATATATCACTTATTTTATGCTATGTTATTACACACAGGGCAACAACAGTACTTTTTCTGTCCAACTAGTTTATATAACCAGACAGTAAAATGTGACTTTGTAATATAATGTAATTTAAAAAAAAAAAAGTAACATCACTCTCTTTATTAATGTTTTACTGTACAGTTGTGCAGGTTTATATTATAAATGTATAACATTTATATATAAATTGATTTTACAAAAAAAATACTATTTTATATATAAAATAGTAAAATTTTTGTAAAATCAATTTCATTTAGGGGTGACAGAAGGGGTGGTTCGCCCAGGGCGCCATATAAACTAGAACAGCCACTGCTTGCCATGGCAGCAAAGACAGAAGAGTCGTGGAGAAGAAGCTAAGTGCCATCTCATCAGTCATCTATAGGACAGCCTAAAGAGAATAGGACACCTACAATTGTGTTCAGTGAATAATATTTAATGTTCAGAATATTTTGTTGTATGAATATCTGAACACGCAATATGCCAAAATAGCATTCTTGAATGTGGGTAATATTCATGAAAAAAAAGCAACATTTCAACAAAACGTTGAGCTGAACAATGAGTTTTCTCATAAATTACAGAAAATTCCATCAATGGTGGGGAAAGAGTTAAGAGCTAGCACAGATTATTATAGAGAAAATAATTCACACTAGCCTTAGACCCGACATTGTTCTCTGGTCTAAAGGTACCAAGCAGGTGGTACTTATTGAGCCTTACAGTCCTCTTATTCTCAAGTGCCAACAACATGGATGGAAAGCCTGGAATCTGCAGGTGGAGGACGGCTGCAGGGGTTTCGCAGAGCAGTCGCTCTGGAGAACTCTTGGACTGCTAGGGACTGAAGGCCAGCCAAGAAGAGGTTGGTAGCCAAAGTTACCAAACAGGCAGAGATAGCATCCCGGTGGATCTGGATAACGTGGAGCCAGTGGTGGTGAGGGGCTAAGAACAGGTGAGCCTGTTGCAATAACCCAACTCCAGTTCTCTTTCTCTTATCTGACACACTCGGTTTAGTTTATGGAGCTGCTTCCTAACAAGCTGGTGATCTGAATCAGGTGTGTTAAATTCAAAAGACAAACAAAATGAGCAGAGCAGTGGGTCCCCAGGACTGAAGTTGAGAACCACTGCCCTGTTGTATTTTGCATGCTGTTTTATTAATAGTGTTGTTAAACTTTCTCATAATGCCCAAGAGTCATTTTGATCTTTATTGTCTAACTCAACATATAAATTTAAAGCATTTCCTCGCAGTCTAGATTTGTGTTGTCTAAATGGCTTAGTCTGTGTATTTCTCTTCTTAGGCCTTGCTCCTGGGTCCAAGCACTCATGCAAAGATCCCTCTTCTCTTGTGAATTTTTGAGGAACAAATGATTTAGCACTTGGATTTTCTATGAAGTGTATTCCACTTTTAACACTCCAATGTACTGATTGACACACTCTGGGATTTCAAAAATCAGTTTATCAATGATATGCTTGTTCTTTAATAGCTCTTGTTGTGCCATTAATGCAGTGACATCCTCCTCAGCTTTAAAACAAATGGATGATGATGATACAAAATTGCACTTGTGAGACATTTTCTTTTCTGTTCAGAAGACCTTCATTTCAGGTACAAGTTTTTTTTCTATTTTTCTAGTTTGTAAATTCTATTTACATTTGTTTTTTGTTCACTTTAACCCTTTGATGCACACTCTTTTAAAACCCCTTAAAATGCACAACATGGGTCTAAAATGACCCGTATTCATTTCCTATGATATTTCATACGTCGCTGGGCATTTTTTTTGTTTTATCTTTTGAAATCCGTTTATTTCAGCATTTAATATTCCCTGATCTATAAATTCCCTGATCCATGAATATTCTCAATATCTTTTTACAATAACCACAACTTAATATTTTATTTTTTCCTAGGTTTTTTGTTACTACATCAAGTTTACACACATGGTTCAAAAATGACCCATCTATGCAAGCATGATAAAACAAAAGAATAAAGACATTTTGTTAAAATAATTATTTTAGCAGTTATTTAGACCAACATATTTAACACTTTAAATATTTTATTTGCCACTTTGTCACACATAACATACGCACATCACTGATAACCAATAACACCGAAATTTAACTGTCTGTAGTGCAGCTGTACTGAATTGAATGTGACCGAATAGATGAAAATAAAACTAACAAAATTGGTCCTGCAGAGTTTTGCTTCAACCTTGATAAAAAACTCACCTGCCTGTAGCTTTCTAGTAACCCTTAGACCTTGTTTAGCTTGTTCAAGTGTGTTTGATTGGGGTTGGAGATTAACTCTGCAGGACTGTGGCTCTCCAGGACTGCCCCTGGTGTAGGCAATGAGGGTGGCAACATCCAGCACATTGCACCACAGCACCATGGGCCACCTCCGTGTTCTCCGCTTACATGATGGTGCGGACCATTTTTACTCAATCTATTGGACTGGGTCTGAGTTTCCTCTTCAGAGGACTCATCAGACAAGTCTTCAATGCCATCAAATGAGTCTTCTTCATCGAGGAGAGCTGGATTTACACCCACAACTCCAGATTGACCCTGTGACACATAGTCTAGGTCATCAGCATCAGATACAGTATTTCAGACTCTGAATGAGGACTAAGAATGAGGACTTCATCATGCAGATCTCTACAAACATTTCAGCCATTAATCTAGAATGTCTGGGATCAGCCAAACTAACACTCTAGATAAAGAGTGCACAACAAGCAGTTGATCATGTATACACTGATTATATATTGTTGCTATCAGACAGAAACCTTTTATGTCCAAAACCATTACTTTTCAGGAACACTGACAGACATAAAAGGTGACCAATAGCACTGATTTATGACAAAAAAATAAAAATGATGAAATGTGGAGATATGAGGTTTCTGCCTGACAGCAATGATATATACTTGTATATAATAAAGTATTATTTTGACTTTTATTTTATTGACCTAGCTAACATTAGCTAGCTAAAATAGAATATGTCAACAACAAGCTAGCTAATAGTATTGGACATGTTTCTCTGTCTCACTAGTAATAGATTTCAAGGTCAAGGTAACCTTAGCCTAACATTCAAATATTATGTCCAGTTATCTTCCACAGTATATCAAATATGTTCTGTGGTAGTAAATTCTAAAATAAGACTAAATGCATCAATTATACAAAAGCAGCCATGTTGAGTTGTTAAATGTGGGGCAGGTGAATAGTTTTAGTAAATATGTATATAGTATATGTATATAGTAAACATATTAATAGTAAATATGTTCCTACTTGCAAAAACTTAGCAAATAGCAAAGGTTTCTATCAGAGTCATTTTTGACCCATGTGTGTAAAACTGATGTAGAAATACAAAAACTGTGTTTTTTATAAAGTGAAGAAAGTAAAAACAAACATAATGATTTGTGGAAATCAAAAACAAGATATTTAATGAATACCTGCAATAATAATTGAGAAAATGCATTTCTTCCAAAAGTTTCAGCAAAGAAACTCTCATCCATAACTGAAATAACATAGGAAATGAATACGGGTCATTTTAGACCCATGTTGTGCATTAGAAGGGTAGTGACACAAAAACGATTTTTATTCAAAAAGAAATAAAAAATAAAAAATAAGAATTTGTGATGATCAAAAACAAGTTAATTGAGGAATTCCTGGAATTCTGAATGATGAAATTAATTTCTTGCAAAGATATAGAAAAAATAAACTCAGTCGGGTCACTTTGGACCCATGTTGTGCATCAAAGGGTTAAAGCCTTTCAATTTTATTCACCTTTGCAGAGAATGTCGTTTCTCTTTTACCTCAACAAAACTAGACCATCAACAACAAACTTAAATCTATCCCGGCCACAGCTACTTTCTTACAAGAGCACGCTATTGAACCACAAAAAAAGTGAATGGAGAAGGGGAAGAGGGGAAAGAGAAGAAGGTGAAAAATAATTGTAATGTTGTGTAATTAGTAGTCTATGATAACAGACAATGCCAATTTTACTCATTCAAAGATTTGTGATGGAATAACTTTATTTTACCATGTAGTTGGTCTGAACATGCATTCATTTGAACGGTGACAGCTATAATGCAGGTGGCGTGATAGTGCAGGAGAGGCAGATAACATCAAATGCTGTCTGCTGCTCTACATTATAAAAAAGTTTTTGACCCATAATTAATGCCACTGCCATCACTGGTAAATTCGATTCACTGGTAAAATTAAATGAATTGATCATTACAATACTGTAACACTGAAAGAAGTTGCCTGTAAAGCTTGCACAAATACTAGAAATAGAGAGAAAAAATCAGGAATACTGTAAGTTACATATTTCATTCATCTATTGACCTTTTATGAGGTTTGCTCACTTGGTTGATTCCTTTCTCTTAGTCGTCTAAAATTATTTTTATAAATAGGCCCTGCACTATGGAGACAGATCAGCCTCAAAAATAACACATTTGCAAAACAAAATTCATAAATGCACAGCACAATTTACATTTACAAAATCCGATTTGTAAATTCAAAACACAATTCATAAATACACAAGTAAAAGCATAAATATTTCCCCAAATGCTCACACAAATGCATCTTACCTAAATAAATTTAAAATGTTTACACAAATATGTATATATAAATTTCTTGAATTAATTTCCATCACACATTTATGAATGATGTTACATGTATTTATGGATCGTTGAATCTGCATTTGCAAATCGTCACATGTGCGTGGACTGCTTTGAATTTGTGTGAGGTATTTTTGAGACCTTCCTGGCAGGTTAAGAATCATAAATATATTTTTTTTGGAGGATGTTCCGTTCAGCCAATCGCGGTGAGCTTTTAATCCACCAATCAAAACACTCTTTACTGAAAAGAGTCAAGGAGCTCAACACTGTGCTTGTACTGTGCAGTGTTCCATGATCGAGTCCTTGATGTAAAGACATTTTAGTGGGTACTCTTTTTTTTCTTTAGCACCTGATTACAATTTCTACAAAATCACATTATGATGTATATCGTTCGCACAAAATACAGCTACCCGGTTAGCCTGCTGTCCTATACACCAAAGTTGCACATACCCTGTTTATTCAGATCAATCTGTAATGTTATCAAATAAGTGTTAAATGTCCAGATATTTCATTTAATAACAACAATTATGTAATGTGTTCTGTTGTTGTTGTTAGTAGTAGTAATATCAGGTTCGCAGTAACTTTTGATCAGGCATTAAAAACAGCTATCACCACCGAAGGGAGATTTCGAACACGGAGATTTTCGAACACGGATTTCGAGCGGAGAGATTCAGCATGGAGGATGAAAACCACACTCAACGAGTGAGTAAAGTCGTTTTTTTATCTGATGGCATTTTCTTATGATTAAAGGTTGTTTTAGTTAATTAAGTGTGCAGTGTTACAAAGTTGTTAGTCCACGCCAGCTTATATTATAACTGGTGTTTGTAGAAACACTTTAGTAATCACAGGATGAATGGGCGATAAACAATCAGTAAAACAACGATTTCGATGCTAAACTATAATTTTAAATACGATTTGTAGTCAGTGGGTTCTAAAGTTACCATTGCGACCAGCTATAATCATAAGAAAATGCCATCAGATAAAAAAAGACTTTACTCACTCGTTGAGTGTGGTTTTCATCCTCCTGTCTCTGTGAACAGAAGCACAGACAGAACTAACCAGCAGGAGGCAGTACCGTCATCTTTCTCCTTTTATTCTAAACACAGAATAAGAACTTACACAGGCAAGTGTAACCCCTCTCTCCCGGGTCCTCACCGCCACACCTCGTTCTCGCTCCGAGTGGGTCTCCGGCATGGGAGGCGGACGCACTAACAAGGAGGCTAAAGACTGCAGCCACTAGCGTCAGTCGCTAGTGCGTCTCTTGAGATCTGGAGAGTGAGGTTTACCCTGCACAGCACCTACTCGCTGGCCTCCGTTACACTCGTGTGATGATTTGCAAATGCAGATTCAACGATTCATAAATACATGTAACATCATTCATAAATGTGTGATGGAAATTAATTCAAGAAATTTGTATATACATATTTGTGTAAACATTTTAAATTTATTTAGGTAAGATGCATTTGTGTGAGCATTTGGGGAAATATTTATGCTTTTACTTGTGTATTTATGAATTGTGTTTTGAATTTACGAATCGGATTTTGTAAATGTAAATTGTGCTGTGCATTTATGAATTTTGTTTTGCAAATGTGTTATTTTTGAGGCCGATCTGTCTCCATACTGCACATACACCTGATGATCTTTTTAATTAAATGCTGTCATTGCTGTCTTACAACTTAATCCAGATATTTTATATAAAATCTGACTAAATTAGCAAGAGATAAATTATCACAATAATATGTCATTTAATCTCAGAAATGGTTTTGTTTCCCTAGTTTAGCTGTTTCTTGTGATTAATATTATAATAAATAAACAAATAAACTTTTTCAGCCTGCTGTCAGCTCTGACCCAGTTCTGGTTACTTTGTAATTCTGATTTCACATAACATATCCATAAGCATTAACCACGTGTAGCCTATATATAGTTTGGGTGTATAGTAAAACATAAATAACAAAAGATTTTTAAGAGACAAGTTCTTTAAGGATTTTATTTAGTCTGTTTTGATAGAGCCAGCAGTGCTTTAAATAAATACATAGTATAAAAGAGTTAAATGATCAACTAATTTTTAAAGGATCTTCAAATGCTTTCAGATTTACCATTGCTCCGTGAAAATGCTGTTCTGCTTTTGGGTGTCTGTATAGTGACTGTATATAATGCTTATTTGAACAGCCAATTTAATCATACAGCCTCCACGCGACTGCAGTTGGAAATTTGTTAATTTAATCCTTTAACTAATTGTGCCAATCTAATGAAATTTCGAGCATCTAAACTTTATTAGAAATCAGAATGAAACATATGGAAATGTGATTAATGCACAAATCCAGCAAAAACTCCAGTACAATCGGCAGATAATTAAGCGCTCATAACAGACATTACCTGCATTCAGAGGGGGACACGGCACTCCATCTGATATTGTGAAACGCATTAGCCAAACAATCCAGTGCATATTTATATTTGCGCTCTGAGGAGCATCGAAGGTTTACATTTACAAAGCCTTTTGCAGCGTTGAGCACTGTAGCCAATCACAGACTATCTGTTGATTTCTTGAACACAAATCAGAGGTGTTTAGGCTAGAATCCACTCTAGTTTTTGTTCTGTGCACTCGTAAATCTGTTTCAAAGTACAGTTACAGTGCAAAACAGCTCCAAAATAGGCTTAATTTTGTTTATGATGATAAATCGATATAACTTACATTTTTCTATCACATTGGTAAGGTTTGTGCAATCTGACATCCTTCTACAAAAGAAGATGAATTAGTGGACAAACTATTTTTGTTGAGTCATAAAGACTTGTTTACTAGTGATGCTGAGTAAAGATGTTAGTCCAAAATAGTCTCAGTAACCAGCGTGCTTTTGTCAGATAAGCAAATCTCACCCTGCCACCTGACCCACTGTATAAATCAAACGACAAAACATCGCGAGAAAAACACGAACTACACAAAGTAGGCTTACAAAACCTCGCGAGAAAGACCCCAAACACTCAAATCAGACTCATTTTCTGACACAAAAAAATGACATTCCTCTAGAAATTGCTTGTCGACTCAGAAAACGTCTCCGGTTACTGTCGTAACCTCGGTTCCCTGAGAGACGAGAACGAGACATGGCGTTAACGCCTTGGGGACTCCCTTCTGTATGTAGTATATGCGGCTGCATATAGGTTATTAAAGTAACTCAGTCTGTGAGTATTGATGCTAGTTACATCAACGTCCCACTAGAGGGCAGTGTTATGTCGTGGATGTGGAGAAGTTGTTACTTTTCTGCGTGTGTTCCCCCTGTTGAAAAAAACAGCATATGCTGGTTAGGTATGTTTTGACACTAGGATGCTGGTTTAAGCTGGTCCTTTGCTGGTTTGTGCTGGTCCTTTGCTGGTTTATGCTGGCAGTATTAAAAGACGATTAACAGTCACAGTGCTCTCCTCTCATGTTTTTATGAATAGAACCCACATTGCGAGAACGATACTTTCCTTCCTAAAGGCCCGGGTATACTTTACTTTCCGCGTTCCGTTCCGTTTCGCGCACAGCCGCGTCCGTACAGCTTTCAAAGTATACTCAACCGCGGATGAGTGCGGACGGACGAGCTCGACACAGGCGCAGTACCACCTACTTGACTTGCGCTCTGTCTCAATTTTCAGCTCGCGCATGCGCTGTTGTACGCGGACCGTCCACGCAGTCTCAAAAAATTGCCTGCACGCGGACGGGGTGCGTGGCTGTCCGCGAGCCCTCCTGATGACGAAAATGACGTAATGCGGACGGTGCGGACGCGGATGGCCAAAGTATACTTTGGCCTTAACCTACCTGAAATCTTATTGCACAACGCCAGTGAATTTGCAACTCTTACTGGCCAATGCCAGCCAAGATGGTGAATAGGGGCGGGGCCCCCGCCACTATATAATGCGCCGTATTGTCGGTATAAGCTCAGAATCTTCTGACTGAACCAACAGCACAGTAGACCTGAGCAGTGAACACGGCGGCCTACGCCATGCCTCGTTCTCGTCTCTCAGGGAACCGAGGTTACGACAGTAACCAGAGACGTTCCCTCTCGAGAACGGTCTCTCGACATGGCGTTAATGCTTTGGGGACTGTATAGAACAACGGCGTGGAAGCAGCTAAGTAAAAAGGCTCTGCCTCGGCGGAGCAGAAGAGAGTCTTCAACCCGCCTCTGGCGCTTCGGAGACAACCAATCAAATATGACCCTGCGACATGCCTCGAGGGGATTGGATGTAGATTCCCGCTTAGGGATCCAATCAGGTTACTCAGAATCCATGTCTGATGGCAGGTCTCTTATTGAGAGAGAGATGCAGCGCCATCGCCATACAAGGCTAAGACATTATAGTCGTGTCAAACGCATACAAGTATGTAATATAACAGTGCAACGAAGCATGTGAGCAGCAAGGCCGGGCACAATACTAACAACAATATACACACATAGAGAACGGCCGCATCCGGTGTGCCACAGTCTGAATATGACGATGGCCCCGCCCCCGATCCCCCTACACGACCTAGTCGAAACCACCAGCACAGTCAAACGGCTAGTGGTTGCAGGTAGAACCATGGGTCGTACTCACCGACAGGACCTGTGAGGCTAATGACCACACGTCCAAATATGAGAGAAGGTATTCCAAATATGTAGAATCTGGCGAAGGTATTCTGCGAAGACCATACAGCCGCCATACAAATATCTTTGATAGAAACGACCTTAGTCCACGCCCACGAGGAGGCAACCGCCCTCGTCGAATGGGCTCTGACACCAATAGGACATTCCATTCCCCGGCTGGAATAGGCCAAGGCAATAGCGTCGACCACCCAATGTGATAGCCGTTGTTTGGAGACAGGCTGCCCTTTGGCGCTGCCTCCGAAGCACACAAACAGCTGCTCAGATTGCCGAAACTGAGCCGTGCGGCCGATGTAATCTTGCAAAGCCAGCACCGGACACAACACCTGATTCGGGGCAGCATCCAATGAAGTCTCCAACTCTGGAGTGAAAGCATTAAGTGGCACCACTTGCGCTCTGAACGGTGTCGAGAGCGATTTAGGCACATAGCCCAATCTTGGCTTGAGCGTGATGTTACAATCACCTGGTCCAAACTGCATGCAGTCCGCCTTCACAGAGAGCACTTGCAAATCCCCCACGCGCATTGGTACAGGTCGGGGTTCCGCCATGGTTTCAGCGTGTTCAAGCACCTGCGAGTGACCACAAGCGGGCACGGCCCGTTTTCCACGCCCTTCTCTGTACTTGTGTTTTCAGCCATATCTGGAGGGGGCGCATATAGAGCAGACCGAGGTGACACACCGTCGCAGCCGCCACCATCCGTCCCAAGATCCTCTGATATTCCTTCAGTGCTACGGGACGGCACCGCCTGAGTGCATTCAGAGTGGACATTAAATCTCGTATGTGCTCCTGACTCAGACACGCTCTCATCGAGATGATACAAGATACATGATTGACTGGCAGGGGCGTAACACACTTTTTTGTTTGTTCACACAGAGACCTAAACTCTCCAGGTGAAGTAACAGAGCGCGTTTGTGGCTGTTGAGCACACCCTCCGAATGGGCCAAGACCAGCCAATCGTCCAAATAATTCAATATGCGTATTCCGCTCGCTCTCAGAGGGGAAAGTGAAATCCACACATTTCATAAATATACGCGGCGCCAGCGCTAGCGCTAGCCCGAACGGCATCACCGTGAACTGATACGTTATGCCTTCGAACGCAAATCTCAGAAAGGGCCTGTGACGAGGGGCGATCTGGATATGAAAATATGCGTCCTTCAGGTCCACCGAAATAAACCAATCTCCGGGTCGAATCTGCTTGAGTATCAGCTTTAGCGTTGTCATTTTGAAAGCGCGTTTGTATAATGCACAGTTGATGGATCTCAGGTCTAAGATTGGACGGAGACCACCATTTTTCTTTGGAACGACAAAGTACCGGCTGTAAAAACCGCTCTCTCTCTCGCTCGGCGGGACCACTTCTATCGCGCGTTTCGCGAGGAAATGGAGAATTTCTTGCCTCAGAACCGGCTCGTTGTGTGCCGGAACTGTCGACATGACCACGCCATTGAACCGGGGTGGTCTGCGCCGAAACTGAAGTGTGTAGCCGTTCTCTATTACGTTCCGTAACCAATCCGAATTGCCCAAAATGGACCGCCATGCGCTTGCAAAAAGACACAGAGGGCGGAGTGCCTCGCCCTCTGAATTCTGAGCAACGCCGCTGTATACCATCGCCAGATACAAGGGGAAGCTGCAAGCCCGGCTCTATTGACGGTTTCACGAGTGTGAAGCTGCTATCACTGGAGGAGGAGAAAAAAGCTCTTTTTGTGAGGGTGTCACAGACTTTATTGCATTTTGAACATACACAACACAGACATTCTCGTAGTCGCCTGCAACCGCCAAGGGGACTTCGCGAGAACATCTTGGACGCTTTATTGTGGGCCCGTCGCTCGGCGCTCTCCTCCTCTGTACCCTCCCGGCGTCAGGAACGAGGCTTCTGCTTCGACGGAGGAGCTCCCCTAGGACGGCCACCTTTCTTGAAGCCGTGACGCCCCTTCGGTGTCCTCTGCTACGGAGTTTTGGCATGAACAAAAGGCTCTGGGTCCGGCGCAGATGAAGCGGAAGCAGAGGGGGGCCGCTTCGACGGCCGGTTGGAAGCAGATGAAGCAGCCCGGTGCGGCAGGAAGTGACTCATCGCCTTGGAGCATTTCTGTGCCTCTCCGAGATCGCTTCTGCCAAGGCAGCGTACGCTATGTCCGTTACGTGTGCGGTCAGAGGGCAGGGCCTTGATGGCAGCGTAGCACCCGCTTTCAGGATAATCTTTCAGAATAAGATTACCTGAAATAAGATAGGTAGGTTAGGAAGGAAGGGAGTCCCCAAGGAGTTAACGCCATGTCGAGAGACCGTTCTCCAGAGGGAACTGAATCCTCCATTGAAACGCGTTAAAATATTAGGACGTTTGTGCCTTATTGTAGAAAACTGTACACTAAAATCTAAAATCGTTTTAAACTCTTAATTACAATTAGGAGTCCCATTCATCCAAATTGACATTTGACCCAGTAATCTCGCTAAAATCATTATATAATGCCAGCAATCTCAAACAGCTGATTGGTCAATCTTTACCACTGCGAAAAATAACTGGTACCACGTGACAGTGAACTGAAAATATGCAGTGGAAAGTAACATTTTTGGTGCAACTGGAAATTTCTAATATTTTGTTCTTAAAATTGTAACTTCATCCTTATAGAAATATTGGAATATTGATTTTTTTGTTGTTGAAGAAAATAGATATAATTCCTTAACAAAGACATTCTGGATTACAGTATTGGGCAAATGTAGGTTAGTAAGAGAAACTCCATTCTAGTGAATTGAAAATACACAGTGGGAAGTTAAATTAGGAATATAATTTATCATATCTGTTCAGTTAGAGACAAAATGTTAAACAATTAAAGGTTTACTGCACTTTATTCAAAACCTCTGCTGTAGCATTTTGTACTATATAACTTCTTAAAACTTGTGGCAATGTAAATGTTGTTGGCTCCTTTATGATACATTTCTTGCGCTGTTTCTCACGGGATAAAAACATCTGCTAAATGTAAACGGCTGACTAAATGTAAATGTAATTTCTTTTTTTATTGCAATAATAACAAACAAGATTACAAAACAAACTGAAAATACAGTACGTAAAAACATACAAAAACATTTCAATAAAAAACGAATTATGGTTTAATAGTTAACAGAAGAAGTAGAATATGATATAAAAATTCTTAAGAAATCGACAGAAAGGAGTAGGCTAAAAAGAGAGAGAGGGCACACAAATAAAGATCCAAGTGAAGAATACTAAACATGGCACAAGTTCTAGATGTTTTTATAGCTTTCTTGTTTATTTAGTATATTAACATTTATTATCACAATTGGAAGATATGTCATATGTCATTTCATCTCAGAAATGATTTTGTTTCCCTGGTTTAGCTGTTTCTTGTGATTAATATTATATATAGCCTATATATTATACAGTGGGGGAAATATTTATTTGATCCCCTGCTGATTTTGTGAGTTTGCCAACTTACAAAGAAATGAAGGGTCTGTAATTTTTATGGTAGGTTTATTTTAATGGATAGAGACAGAATACCAACCAAAAAAAATCCAGAAAAAACACAATATATAAAGGTTAGATATTGATTTGCATTTCAGTGAGAAAAGATTTAACAAGAGACGTTGAAATTGTATTTAAATACAATTTCAGTTCTTGTTTGAAGATGTTAAAATTGGGTTTACATTTAGTATATTTACATTTATGGACATAAAACCTTCCAATAAAGTAAATGTAATTTCTGATCCGCAAACCTCTGCCTCTTTTAGCTCTCTCGGTCTCACGCCACTCTCGCGAGACGCGCAAGAGAGCCGTAGCAACGAGATCTCGCGAGAAGCGCCGCGATCACAGCAACAAGACAACCAAAATAAAGTGAGCACAACAAACCCGTAGCGCATGATGGCGGCGTCGCTGCTGCGCCGGGACAAGAAATCCACCGCCGCCCATCTGAAGGCAGACCTCAAGAGGACTGACAACAGCTCGGGGCTGCGGCAGCTGCAGGAGCTGCTGGATAGCGTGCTGAACGCGGAGCGGGGCTCGGACCCGGAGGCGCTGGACTGGTGTAAATGGCTGCTGGCTGGAGGCGACGGCTTCGACGACTTCTGCCGGACCGTCCGCTCCTACGATAACGCCACCCTCTGCGGGCTGGTGTGGACCGCCAACTTCGTGGCGTACCGCTGCCGGACTTGCGGCATCTCGCCGTGCATGTCGTTATGCGCGGAGTGCTTCAATAACGGCGACCACACGGGCCACGATTTTAACATGTTCCGGAGTCAGGCCGGCGGGGCCTGTGACTGCGGGGACGGGAACGTGATGAGAGCGAGCGGGTCAGTAGACACTCACAGACTGACAGGGGCTGTGTCTCAAACCCTGGACAGCGTTTAGGCGCATCCCGAGCCAGCCGCGGATTTGGGCGTCATAGCATAACGTTAGGCGCTTAGGCGCAGCACAACATCAGCTGCGTTTCTGGAGATCATAACGTGAAACCCTGCGAGTTGCCTATCTCGACATTATTATTATTATTGAGCATCATAACACAAGCATATCGCAAATGTGACCCTGGACCACAAAACCAGTCACAAGTCAATTTTTGGAAACTGAGATGTATAAATCATATCAAAGCTGGATAAATAAGCTTTTAATTGATGTATGGTTTGTTATGATAGGACAATATGTGGCTGAGATACAACTATTTGAAAATCTGGAATCTGAGGGTGCAAAAAAAAATCAAAATATTGAGAAAATAGCATTTAAAGTTGTCCAGATGAAGTTCTTAGCAATGCATATTACTAATCAACAAATTTACGGTAGGAAATTTACAAAATATCTTCATGGAACATGATCTTTACTTAATATCCTAATGATTTTTGGCATAAAAGAAAAATCTATAATTTTGACCCATACTATGTATTGTTGGCTATTGCTACAACTTAAGACTTAAGACTGGTTTTGTGCTCCAGGGTCACAAATGACCAGCAGAATTTAAGGGTCATAGTCTCCAGCCTGATGTGATGACTACATAGACAGCATTTTAATAGCGCGATGCTGTAGGTGAACTCGTATCATGGAAATCAAAGTCTTGAACTTGTAAGCTAAGCCTACCCAGTCTGTTTTTTCCCTTCCTTCCTGTGTTCCAAATCCACAGCATTTTTGTTATTTTTATAGGTGCATTCTGGTTCAGCTGCATGTTGGGCATCGTAAGAGTACTCCTAGTCCCAAACCTAGCGACACATTATTTTTGTGAATTATAATATAGGCACATCCAGAGCTAGAAGCTGTTTTGGGGATTTTATCATAAAGTTGCCTGTCTTGACATATTATTATAATTATGATGATGATGATTATTATTTATATTTAAAGCATAACAGTCTGGGCTATTATTGTTAACTAAAACTTAACTTAAATTTTAAAAAGATATTTTATGTCAGCTAGTAACGAGGAAACATTTTTCGTTTTTGTTTAGTGTAAGTTGAAGTGCTAAAATAATAAAAATGATAAACAAAATAACTAAAAACGTAATATTAACGTAAAACCAAAATAAAAACCGAATCTAATTCACAATATTATCAAAAATATAATGGTGTATTAATGATGATAAAATAACACCGGTCATAAGACCTGCAGCAGTATTATAGCAATCAGTCACAACACCTAGCATGCTGACTACCCATACAACTTTTTGATTGTATGATATATTAGATGAATTCTAAATATGTAGTATTTGGGAGTGTAATAATCTCAAACCATGTACGCTGGCTGTCTACCTAGTCATCATTATCAGCACAATTTTTGGTCCTCATAACAGTGGCTTGTTGATATCACAGTATAGTTGCGTTCTGGTTCAGCAGCATCATAGGAGTACCACAAATAAGCAGACATTTTGGGCATCGCTTAATGAGCTGTCTACCTAGACGGTGTTTCTGGAAACCACGTATAGGCACATCCCGACTAGTGTTTTTTGCATAATAGTCTCAAAACTTAGTGAGCAGCCTCACCAATTAAGGACAGCATTACTGGGTATCAGTGTTTCTAAGCCTGCTGTATTTCTGTGCATCATATTCTCAACTTAAGCTAGAGACCTGAGTGACTTCCTAGGGCAGTGATGGGCAAACCTGGCCCTTCCAGGCCACTTTCCTGCAGAGATTTGATCCAATCCTGATAAAACTCACCTGCCTGTAGCCGCCTTGTAGTCTTGAAGACAATGATTAGCTGGTTCAGGTGTGTTTGATTAGGGTTGGAGCTAAACTCTGAAGGAAAGTGGCCTGGAAGGGCCAAGTTTGCCCATCACTGACCTATCACATCATGTGTGTCCAACCTATTGTGCCAACCTATCCATCCTGAATTCACACCATTTTTGGGCATTGTCACAAACTTACCTAGACAGAAAGAATGAAAACACTGGCGTGTTCTAAATAGGGTTGCAAAAAGGTGGAATATTTCCAGTAAATTTCAGAAATATTCCAGAAATTTTGGAAACTTTCCAGGATTTTTTGGAATATTCCAGGGATTTTTGGAAAGTTTCTGGACATTTACCGGACATTTTCCACCCCTTTGCAACCCTAGTTCTAAATCAGCATCTTATTTTGAGGTGTTTTAGTTCAGCATTATTTTTGGCCATCATAGACACCAGAATTAGCTGGTTTGATTCTCAAACTCGACTAGAATTCTCAGTATCTCCTCTTCATGGGCCTGTTCTGAATCAGCAGTATTTTTGGGCAAAACGCCCTCAAACCTATAGTGAACTTTGGTTTATACCATAGGTGTTTCTGGGCACCAAAGACATGTTCCAAATCAACTAAATATTTGGGTGTCAAAAATGACCAGAATTCCCAGCATTTTATGCACCAAAAATGGTGTAGGATTTTCTTTGAAACAATTTTCAACCAGAAATGGCTAGTAAATTTCACAAATAATTGTATGTAATACATTGATTAAATGTGACCTTTTGAAGTAGAAAGATTTAAAAAGTCCTGTAAAGCAGACAGTTTTGAAAAATCATTTTTACAGTGTTGTGTCTTTTCGAATCAACACTGTTCAAATGTTGAGTGTGCCAACTGGTTTGGTTTTGGGCACAGCTGTGCATTGATGTGTATATACTGTATCAATGCACTAACATAAGGGCCGGTGTGTCGGGGGGGGTTAATAGTGTAGAGTGGGCTGTGGCACCTGATCACTGCCTTACAGAGAGTGACACAGTCTGGGTTATTTTTAACCCACCCACAGGGTCAGTGACAGGTCTTCCCTTCCTGCTCTCACACCACACACTGCACAGGGCCTTCGCTGAAACGTTTATGCTGTGAGATAGACAGACAGATAGACAGACGTGTGGAGGTTCACAAATGGGGGCCGGATATGACTGCTGTCAGCTGGAGCTCAAAAGATTCGCTGTATTTGATCAGTAAAGGGTTTAATTATCACAACATGTTCTGCTGTACAGGAATGAGGATATTGCCAGTTTTATTCTTGGAAGGAGTGTAGTGTGAAAAAAAAACAAAAAAAAAAAACATCAACTCCACTAACACTTTTGCTTTTGCTGTGGAGAGTGACATCAAACTACTTGCATGTTCTTTCTGATTCAAAGTGACTGTCCACTAGACCCAGCCATCTCTATTCTTATTTAAATATTCTTATTTAAAAATCCATGGTCGTCTTAGCCATGTTCACTGCCAAGTTTACTGAAGATATTAACTGTGTGTCCTTCTTACAGCTTAATCTTTAGGTTATCAGTAATATGTGACGTGACAGGTGCTATAAATGCTAAAACAGCACTGTGGGGTTCCAGAGCTTAAATAAGCCATGCACTGAAATGCTTTGTCATTCATTTAGTTTTCATTTAGCTGCTAAACAATGGGATTTAAGCATCGATATTGGTTTATCAAAATTAAGATAAAGTAAAATCCAAAAATCAATATTGTCAACCCAGCCCTAGCGTACGCACAGCTGACGTTTACCTGTTGTAGCTTGTCCTCTTTGTGTGCACAGAAACGTGCTAATTAAATGCTGCTGTTTCAGCCCTCCAAAACCATTTGGTCATTCATCCGCCTCCTTGTCTTTAGTGGAACATCTCAAAATCCAATCAACAATCGATGTGTAGAATCTAGTCCTTGCTCTGCATTTGTTTTTACGGTTTCATTAAGCCTTTATACATGTATAATATGTCGGAATGCGAAAGAAAAGATCTGTCATTGCTTGCATTTCATTGTGACTTTAATAGCCGGTATTTTTGTGAGGGAAATACACTACCCATAATTCTGAACAGAGATTGACCAATCAGAGAAGTCGCAGTTACCATGGAAAAGAAAACCGCAAGAAATGAACTCTGCAGCAGCCACTGACTCCCATGAAGCATTGTGACTGGTGTAATCGAGACTTTTGCCTTGTCCAAATACCCACACTTGCGGTCTTTGCACTTGACCACTTGACTACTTATATGACATATTTCCTGTATTTGGCCCAAGTGTTCAAGTGAGCATGAAGACCACAAGTGTGTGTCGAACTTTTCATTACCTGATGGGACACACTTGTAGTGTTGTAAAAATGCAAGTGTTTACATAGCTTTATTTTAATTTTAATTTTAATTACTTTGCATTTTAAAATCAACTTCTAAATGTCTGTTCAGTAGTCCCTATAACATGACAATTTTAATTTGTGGTGCTTCTAATTAAGTGATAAAAAGCAGTTGCAAATGTTGTACAAAATAGCGCTCTCAAGTGGCCAAGACCGCAAGTGTGGGTATTTGGACAAAGGGTTACTCTCCACACTCCCAGTCTACTTGCATATTTCTATATGTATAAACATTTTTCAATAAAGAGTAATGTTTTTATGCTTATAATTTAGAACTGACTTGTAGATGCCATTGAATGTATATTTTATATTGTGTCTGTTGCATTGCTTAATGGGATAAATAGTGCATTCCCAATTAAAAAAAAAACTAAAGTTTGTCTGTTTTTCACCTCTGAGCTGGCTAGTTTGGCCCTACCCATTTTTGAACTCTCAGCGATGAAAATTAATGGGGAAAATACACTGTTGTATAATGATATTTTTGAGCGCTGATCTAACACACCTCCTCTATGTTAGTGAAACCCTGAAGAATTGCATATTCTGTAGTGCATCGACCCGTTGAGCTTTATGAAAACAGACTGTGACCTCAGACATCAGATAGATAGGATTCAAATGTTCTTTAATGCAGGCAAGACTGGGGTTTTTCCAGTTATCAATATTACAATGAAAATGGAATTGTTGTACACTAAACCGCAAATTCAGCTCAGCTGAATAAAATTCTAATTCAAGTGCTCTTGTGTGACAGGTTTTGCAGTAGGCATCGGTTAAAAACGGGAGAGAATGTGCCATCAGTCCCTCGGGATCTGCTGCTCATGTCTGAGATGGTGCTGCCGCGGTTTATCATCACCATCATTCAGTACCTGAGAGACGGCTACACTGAGCCAGGTGAGGACACCAGATCACACCTTAAAGAAATGCTTCACCTAAAAAAAATACAATTGTTGGAAGTTTCACCCTCGGGCCCTTCAAGATGTAGATGAGTTTGTTTCCTTATGGGAATAGATTTGGAGAAATTGCATCACTTGCTCACTACTTAAGCCTCTGCAGTGAATGGGTGCCGTCAGAATGAGAGTCCAAACATCTGATAAAAACATCAGAAGTAATCCACACCACTCAAGTCCATCAGTTAACATCTTGTGAAGTAAAAAGCTGCATGTTTGTAAAAAAACAAACAAACAAATCTATCAAGGCAGTTTAACTTTAAACATCACTTCTGAACAATAGGCTATATAAGTCCATAATAAACAACAACACTTTATCCAGTGAAAAAATTGTCCTCACATCAAAATCCACCGACAACTGTGTTGGACTGTTTTGGATCGCAAATTATGCTTGGTCTGTGCATATTTCTCTCCTTATTCAGACAAGACAGCTTTTTTCCCTGGAGAAAGCAATGTTATGAATAGAGGACTCTTATTTTAGCTGGATGCAATGGTTTGTAGTTAAAAGCGTCTTAATGATGGATTTGTTTGTTACAGCTTTTCACTTCACATGATTATTAGATGTTTCTGTGGATTATTATAATGATGTTTTTGTCAGCTGTTTGGACTCTCATTTTGACGGCACCCATTCACTGCAGAGGATCTATTTGCGAGCAAGTGATGTCATCTACATCTTGGATTGCTTGAGGGTGAGTAAATCTGAAGGTTTTTTATGTCAAAATGTTGGTGATCAATCCATGCCTATCCATATTGTCTACCCATATTTTGTCCATATAATGGAAGTTAATGGGAATCAAAATTGTTCAGTTACCAACGGTCTTCATTCATTTGCATACTGCTGTAACTACTTCAGAGACCACATAAAAATGGTTTCTCGAGCATACAAGCGTCCTATGTTGATATATTTCCTATTGGAACAGTTGGGGCGGGGAGTATCAAAGGCTCCTCCTTCCATGATGGGGTCATCAATAAGTTCCATTTTCCGTTTAGAAATTCTATATTTTAAAATGCGTCTGTCAGCTAAAGGCTATTGTGTTAATTTATACACTAGATTGCCTCAAAGCTCATAGACATGAACTAAAAGCCACAATACTCCAATTTTGATTTCATGGGATCTGTTTAGTTTGGAGCTGGTTCAGTGGACTCAGCTTATGAACTGATCAGAACAAAAATTGGATATAAAAACCCAGCAATGAATAAGATCATCAGCGATGTGAAATAACGTCAACTGCTTTCGCTGTGCTTTTGAATAATATTATGGCGTGTACTGGCTGAGCCTGCTAATTGTGCCCAGTGGGGTAACATATGCTGCTTTATTTTGTCACACACACAAACATCTTATCATGTGCTGGCAGAGTCGGCCGCTGACAGAGATCTGCAGAAGGTTCTGCAGCAGTTAGACCTGCACATATCCTTCTTAGAAGAGCTCACCAAGATGGGCGGGGCCATGCGCACTGTTCTCACCAAGATCTTAACCAATCAGCAGACCTTTAAAGAACTGAGCATGGGTGAGTATGTCTGAAATGTGTTGGGATTGCCTGTAAAAAAGTAACGTTGTTCAAATAGTGTCTGCATGCATCTTGTTTTTGAGTTTTTAATTACCTTTTGTTTCCTGGGGTTGTATTTATCACATTTCTATTTATTTATTTGACCATTTCCACTCTCTCTCACCCGTACAATTAAAAAGTCTGTTTTTGTTGCCGTGCCATTAAAAACCTATATATGCCAATGACCTTTATGATTGGCTGTCTTCTTCTAATGTGAAACAAATACCGATATTTACTGCATGGAAATGTGCAATGATCATGGATCTTGTTAAACTTAGGCTTATTTGGGAGCCATAAACATCACAATGTTTGGCAACTTTCTGTTAGTTAACTAAATGTGACCCTGGAGCACAAAACCAGTCTTAAGTCGCTGGGGTATATTTGTAGCAATAGCCAACAATACATTTTATGGGTCAAAATTGTCGATTTTTCTTTTATGCCAAAAATCATTAGGATATTAAGTAAAGATCATGTTCCATTAAGATATTTAGTAAATTTCCTACTGTAAATATATCAAAACTTAGTTTTTTATTAGTAATATGCATTGCTTATAAAGGCGATTTTCTCAATATTTAGATTTGTTTGCACCCTCAGATTCCAGATTTTAAAATGGTTGTATCTCGGTCAAATATTGTCATATCCTAACAAACCACACATCAATGGAAAGCTTATTTATTTTAGGGTTTTAAAATTGACCCCGTTTTGTGGTCCAGGATCACAAATGTTTAGGATAATAGCACATACAAGCTTACAAATAAAGGTTCTTTATTGGCATCTTTGATCCCATCCATGGAACCTTTCCATTTCATAAAAGCTTCCTTAAGGTGGAACAAGTTTCTTCAGTTTATTCAAATGTTTTCCACAGTAAACAAATGGTTCACTGAGAGGTTGTTTAAAAATGGTTCTTCTGTGGCATTGCTGCAAAAATCCCCTTTTAGAACCTTATTTTTGAAAGCGTATCCTATGTCCTACTTCCCCATTATTTAATGTTTCTGAACTGTTGTTACTGACTTCTATGCATTGATGTATGAACATCATCAATTCAACTATTTTTAATTAAGCGGTTTTTTTTTTTTTTTTTTGTCTGAGGAAGATGTTTTTCACACTTCATATGACCCCCTTTAAAACTCAAACTCATTTTCAGTTTTATGTTCACACTTTTGTTGTCCCACACCCACAGGTCAAGAGGAGAATGTTTATGCGAAGAGGAACTATGAGAAGTATTTGTCAGCATTGAAGAGTTCAGGTCTGGTGTCAGTGGAGGAGAAAGGAGCAGGAGCTGGGGCAACAGATACTCCAGCTGGGGCAGGAGCGCTCAGTCTACTGGGTAACACCTGCTGCCTCTTCTGTGCTTTATTCCTGATGGGTCAATAGGGAGAGACAGGTTTGAAACTTTGGTAACAATATTTGTCTTCATGTTTGTTATTATTTTAGGAGCTACTGCTGCTGCCAGTCTGGAGGACTCTAGCAAAGAGGTAGGCACACAGACTTGCGGGATAGATAAAATGTGACCCAGCAACCAGTCAAAACAAGCACAGCAGGGTGTGTCTTCCCTTTGTCATTGTTGAGAATGCAGCCGCCTTTTTTTTTTTTTTGGCCACTGAACCGATTTGTCAAAGGACATTGTTTTAGCTGTGCTCATTGTTGAGAAGGGCTGGGGCCTGTTTCATAAAACAATTTTACCAAATAAGCCAGGTTTATTTCAGTTAGTCTGACTTATTGTCAGCTGATCTGGTTCAAAATAAGTCGGACTAACTGAAATAATCCTGACTTATTTGGTAAAATTGTTTTATGAATCAAGCCCCAGATCAAATGAAAAGCGGTTCACGTCTGTGTTTGACAGGAGGATCAGGATGGGCTGCAGGGTGTGGGCCAGAGGAAAAGAGTGAAGCTCAGTAGCAGTACCAAAGGTAGATCCCATTACATCTCATCATTCTTAAATCTCTTGAACAGTTATTCCCCAAATAATGTACTGTAGTAACAAAACAATTCCATCTCCTTGCTCTTTTCCTGTTTTGTTAGATCCATCCATAATGGACTCCCTGAAACATAAATGTTTTTTAGAAGAGTTATTGTTTTGGACTATTAAGTATGAATTTCCACAGAAGATGGTCACTTTTTTGCTCAACATGTTGCCAGATCAGGATTACAAGGTATTTAATGCTGTTAAACTCTTACATGTGCAGGGTCCAAAATTAACTTTTAAATCGCTGGTAAATTTCGAGTTGTTATTCTTTCTGTTAATATTGGACCTTGTACATATGAGTAGTGTTGTACCAGATGTTCATGAGTTCTTAACTGCTAGCAACCAACACTGTACTTTATCTTGTTGCACCATGTGTTATTAAGACTGATTGTAGCTAGTAGGTTGTAAGCTAAGCTCTCCATAAAGTAATGTGTAGTAGTCGCATAATATGAAGTTTACCTTCAGTGTTTGTTCTGTTAAGAGACATGGTGAATATATATATATACTTCAATGCTTTTGTTTACAAAACTTTTCCTTTCACATGCAAAACTTTTGCGTTCCCTGAGAAACTTTGCACGCAAACTTTTGTGATGGAGATATGTGGCTCTTGAGGGAACGCAAATGTTTTGAAAGAAAAAGCAGTACTTTTGCGATAGGAACACGAGGGAAAAGCATTGAAATAATTTTTCCTAATCATCATTCATCTAAGTCTAACAAATATGTGGATCCAAATATCTACAAAAACGAAATGGTGTGTAAATTCAACTTCTATTCCCTTTACACCACTACATAACGTACAGCTCGTGCAACCGGTCCATGGTCTCCAAATTATTATTATTTTTTTAACCAAAATCTGTAATGTGGACTTCCTTCTCCTGCGCCACAGATCACGTTCACTAAAACATTTGTACAACACTATGCCTTCATCATGAAGACCCTCATGAAGAGTCACGAGTCGGACACCATGTCTAACCGCATCGTTCACATCAGCGTGCAGCTCTTCAGTAACGAGGAGCTGGCGAGACACGTCACAGAGGAGTGCCAGTTACTGGACATCATGGTCACTGTGCTCCTCTACATGATGGAGAGCTGCCTTATCAAGAGCGAACTGCAAGGTAACAAAACAGACACGCTGTATGCTGTGTTCCAAATGGCTTTCTACTATGCTGCACCGTTTGCAAAGTTATTGGATTGCTGGCTACAAAATGTCTTAATGCCTTCAATCTGTCACAGATGAGGAGAACAATCGTCACGTGGTGGTGAACTGTGGTGAAGCTCTACTGAAGAATAACACCTACTGGCCTTTAGTTAGTGATTTTATTAATATCCTCTCGCACCAAAGTGTGGCCAAGCGCTTCCTGGAGGATCATTCTCTGCTGCTGCTATGGATGAGTTTCGTCTCCTTCTTCCAAGGTCAATAACTGAGAGAAAATCCCGCACTCATTTTTGTTTTACAATTCTGTAGTGCTTTTTTCCTTCAGTCCTATGAATGGCAAAATGCAAATGAATTAGTGTTTGCTTAATCAAGCAATGAGTTATGAGAGGCTATGCTTTGTTGTAAAATAGTTCCGGCTATTGATATTGTGACTGCACTTAGAATATGGCTTGGTCTTGAACGTCTTTATTAAATGCTAACTACATAGTAAAAAGCATTCAGGACTATTCATTTTAGAAAGGTCATTAAGGCTTGTTGATTAGAATTAAAGAACGTATGTTACAGCTGAAACTTGATCTCAGCAAGTCAATGATTCACTCTGATGTTATGGATTTCCTCTCTGTGCCTTTTGCTGTGTTAGGGATGAATCTGAATAAGAGAGAGCTGAATGAGCACGTGGAGTTTGAGTCTCAGACGTATTATGCAGCGTTTGCAGCTGAGCTGGAGGCCTGTGCTCAGCCCATGTGGGGTCTCCTGACACACTGCAAAGTCAAAGTGAGGCTACAGTCATCTCTGCATGCATCACACTCCAGCATCTTTTTATTTTTAAAATGCTCTCATTTAGATGCTACATACAGAGTTCTTTTTTAGCGTTTAAATATTTTAAATGCAGGTTTGTGTCTTCTAGAATTATTGTTGTAGTACAGTAGGTGCTTTTAGGGGCCATTCACACAGAACACATTTTTGCATAAAGGGGTCATCGGAAGCGACATGCACTTTTACATGTTGTTTGAACATAAATGTGTGTTGGCAGTGTGTACACAACCACCCTATAATGATAAAAATCCACCCAGTGTTTTTTTTACAATCTTCTAAAATCATTTCCCCTTTCTCATATCAAGCCATTCTCAGATGCTTGTCTGTGTGATGTCATACAGACCCAGGCCCCTCCTACGGTTGTTGATTGACACTAGCGTTTTACCTTAGCTCCGCCCTGAGTGAGCTGTCATCAGTCCGCCACTGTTTCACCACCGGAGCGGATGTAGACAAGAATGGCTCCTAAGCGACTGAAGTGTTTTGTTGTTGGATGTAATAATGAACATAGCAGTCGTCATTTACTCCCGACATCTGAGCCACTGAACTCGCAGTGGATTACATTGTTTCTGAAGGGAATGCGCCCCGATCTACATAAATGCGTTTATGTTCGCGCGAATCATTCGTGATCCAGCCTCACCTACAGAAGAAGTGAGTATTCTTTAGAATGAGAAGGTTTTTTTATGAATCTTTGCAAATCACCTTTCCTAATAATGTGCTAGTTAGCAAGTTTCGCGGCTAAAGTAAACGGTCTCATGAGAACGGCTCGTCACCCCATGAAAGAGAGGGGCGGGGACAGCAGAGCTCATTAGCATTTAAAGGGACATGCACCGAAACGGCTTGCTCTGAAAAGAGCTGTTTTTGGCAAGGTAAAAAGGGTGTTGTTTTACACTACCATTGAGAATTTTTAATCAAAGTATGTTATAGACTTTTCATTAAGACTCTAAAGAATCATATCAACTTGTGAAAAATGGGCATCCGATGACCCCTTTAAAAAATGCAAGCAGTAGAATGTGAGCACTGAGTCGTGCGCAAGGTGCTGCAAAAGACATGAAACACTTGTTCAGCGATCAAACACATCCGTCTAGTGCAAAACATCGTGTGTAATATAACTTGTGTTTGTTTGCTTGCTGGTTTTTATTGTATTTGTTATACTTGTATTGCTTTTGCCATGAAAATAGCCTAAGATGCTGACATGGCATTAAATAAACATATACTACTACTACTCAGTCTAGTGCATGTTTACATTAAAAAACGATGGAAAAGCAGTGCAGTGGAATTCATAATCGCATTCTGTGTGAACAGACCCTGTTTTAAAGAGGCTTGTGTATGAACTAAACATGTTGTGTATTGTCAGGAAACCCAAGAGTACACTAAAACAGTGGTGCGCTACTGTCTGGAAACTCTTCAGATGTGGTTTGATGCCATTGGGTTTGTAGATGAGGTACGGTCTTGATGTTTACGCTGTATAATTGTCTTGATAAACGTGGAACCAGCGAGTAACCCCCCTCTGTCTCTCTGTCACAGCCTGCCCTCAACCAGCTGACCTTTCATTTGCCTCTCCATAGATACTATGCCATGTTCCTCAGCAAGGTGAGCTTGACACACAGTCTCACACACTGCAGTAGTGGTGTTCCTGAATCGATCGGTGTTTTTGAACAAATCGGTTGAGTGAATAATTCAACATCTCACTCAAAGACAGCCACTTGTCACTCCTACTTGTAAAACTGTGCAAGAGTCATTAAAAAAAATCAGTGACAGTTAATCAATGATATATTGATCTTTTACTCTCAGCGAAGAGCTGCTCCAGAATCAGATTTTAAATAGGGTCCAGCAGTTGGTCTGTTTGAAGCCTTTTTTTTTTTTTTTTT
>NW_015632734.1:95638-120642 GCF_001515625.1 Sinocyclocheilus rhinocerous
GAAGCCTTTTTTTTTTTTTTTTTTGAGCATGATTATAAACTGATCTGTTTTTCGTTGTTTTGCAGGGAGTGAGGTGTCAAGGTCTGGATTTAGACAGTTTGCTTCCTGATCAGGAGATGCTTATGAAGATCATGGTTCACCCTCTTCAGATACAGGTAATACACAATGAAGGTGAATAAAGAGATTAATACGAGAAGAATGAATCAGTGTCGAAGGCCAGACAAATTCTTCTGGTTGTCAGGTACCAGTGCTGTCCAGACTACACATATAATTTGATAATAATTTAATTTAATTAATATAATAATAATTAATAATTTATGCATTTAGCAGACGCTTTTATCCAAAGCGACTTACAGTGCATTCAGGCTATACATTTTTTACCAGTATGTGTGTTCCCTGGGGATCGAACCCAAGACCTTTTGCGCTGCTAACGCAATGCTCTACCACTGAGCCACAGGAACATATCTCATAAAAGGAGCAGATATTTGTGTGTGGGACAGATCAAAATCACTGAAAGTCTTCCCCACTATGGAGGACTAAGAGTGACAACTAAAATGAAACGAATGAACAAGTTATCAAGTTAATAATTCACACATAAAAAACGGAAATAACTAATTCACTTTGAAGTAGACAAATTACACTGAACAAAATTATAAACGCAACACTTTTGTTTTTGCCCCCATTTTTCATGAGCTCTCTCAAATATTGTTCACAAATCTGTCTAAATCTGTGCCTTTTATTGTGGCCAGTCTAAGGCACACCTGTGCAATAATCATGCTGTCTAATCAGCAACTTGATATGCCACACCTGTGAGGTGGATGGATTATCTCGGCAAAGGAGAAGTGCTCACTAACACAGATTTAGACAGATTTGTGAACAATATTTGAGAGAAATAGGCCTTTTGTGTACATAGAAAAAGTCTATTGCGTTCAGCTCATGAAAAATGGGGGCAAAAACAAAAGTGTTGCGTTTATAATTTTGTTCAGTGTAATAGACAATTAAAAACTGTAGTTGAATAAAATATTACGTAGTTTATACATTTAAAAATAAATAGATATTTAAAACTATTTAATTTGTTTTAAAAAGTTGTTAAATTAAACAGGAAACCGTAATTTTTCATTTTGTCAAATGCTTTTTTAAAATCTATTCCAGTTTAAAAAATGCCATTGGACGGTTCACTTGTGGTGCCCCCGGCACTAAGCACAATTGTTTCTTGTGACAGAGCAGTGAATTTATGAATTAAATTATGAATTGAGCTTTGAATTGAACACAAACAGGTTGTATGAAATTATTTTATGATAATGTTACGGTGTTATATGACCCTGGACCAGAAAATCAGTCATAAGGGTCAATTTCTTGAAATTGAGATCTATGCCTCGGCTGAATAAATAAGCTTTCCATTGATGCATGGTTTGTTAGGATAGAACAATAGTTGCTGAGATACAACTATTTGAAAATCTGGGGCCGGTTGCACCAGCTAGACATAAAAAAGCTGGGTGTAAGCCCTACGCTGGGCTTTACAACGTCCAGCTTTACGATAAATATTTACACCTGTTACAGCAACTGAAACTACGATCAGGCACAACTACGCCCGGCGTAGACAATGCGTGTCCACGCCGACACATTCTCCCACAGTTATAGATATAGCTGAGACGACGTTCACGCCGCAATGGCTATAACTAACTACTAATAGGCCTATAGAACTGAATTGCTCAAGACATCCAGTGGGTACGGCATGTTTATAGTTTGTGTTTTGTGATAAAATTGACAGAATTTGAAAGCTGATAATTTATTTTTGATTAAAAGTAACAAAGCACAAAACTTATTGCGATTATTGGATGGCAGGCACGCTACAAATACTGAATGGATAAAGACGGTAAAATATTTCCAAGCATTTACACTGTCCTTTCAAGCAAGATGTCAAATGGTTATGTTTCTATTAATAATTCCAGTTCCTATGTAATATTTTACTGCATAATTATAAGATGCTGTACAGAAATATATTTTGTATTCAATTACTGTCGGCAGGGTGGTAGGCTATAGTCTACACCGAGCTTCGTGATTGATATCGCTTATCCTGCCCGAAAAGACCATAAACATTACAGTTCACGTCTGCAGTAAAAATTAACTAACAGACATGAATCCTAAAAACGAATAATGTCTGAACAAATCATGACTTTTCACTTTACACCTACCTCTGACTAGGCGAAAGATTTAGTGTCAGACGTAGCACTACGCCGAGATGGTGCAACAGGTATAAATTCATTTACAAAATATCTTCATGGAACATGATCTTTACTTAATATCCTAATGATTTTTGGCATAAAAGAAAAGTCTATAATTTTGACCCATACAATGTATTTTTGGCTATTGCTACAAACATACCCCAGCGACTTATGACTGCTTTTGTGCTCCAGGGTCACATGTTTCGTTCTTTTTGGAACATGACTGTGTAAAGCAGATGCACTTGTGTTGTATAGAAATAACCTGTACAATAACCTGCAGAACACGTAAAACACAAAAAGATATGTTTAATGGATGAAAGACAATCCTATGAATTAGGACTCCCCAGAGTTGTACACGAGTTCTGACCTCTGATGCTATTTATGATGTAATAGTGTGCTTCTGATTGGGACAAGGCTTTATTTTGCCGGTTTGCCGGTCAGTGTATTAATGCTGCTGAAGCAGAGGGCATTGTGTTGTGTAATGTTGCAGCCGTTTGTAGTAAATCTTCACTGATGTCTCGTGTTTCACTTCTGGCATGTGACAGTGTTGTGGAGCTAATGCCACAGTGTGTGATAAGCAGACGGGACCCATGTGTTGATCTGTGTGTGTGTGTGTGATTTTGTGCAGGCTAGCCTGTCTGAGATCCATAGTAACATGTGGGTGAGAAATGGGCTGCAGATTAAAGGCCAGGCCATGACTTATGTGCAGTCTCACTTCTGTAACTCCATGATTGACCCGGACATCTACCTCCTGCAGGTAACCTGCTGACACTCTCGCTCTCGCTCGCTCACCTGACACTTCTGTACTGAAATAGATGTTCATCCAGGGTCCAAAATTATTTGCCACATCTGATTTTATTTTGATTATTTGGCACGTCATGCAATTATTTGTAATCAATTGGCAGCCCTAATTATTTAGTATTTACACCACTTTGTTCATATGTCAAAGCCATTTTGCCTTTTTTGATTTTGTTTTGTTTGGTTTTATAGAAAAAATGCAAAGGTCATTGTGTCAACTTACAGCATCAAAACAGAGATATTTACAGACAACATGATTGTGTTTCTCATATTTCCCCCGGGAACATTTCTGTTCACTTGCTGTCTCTAGAGGGTCAGAGTGCTCTTGGATTTCATCAAAAACATCTTAATTTGTGTTCCGAAGATGAACGGAGGTCTTACAGGTTTGATTTTCATTTTTGGGTGAACTATCCCTTTAAGCTTAGTCATTAGGCTGCCGTTTTCAATAGAAATTTGATTGACTTATTTCAGTCTTATTTTTGGTCTTCAGGTGTGTGCGTCTAGACTGGATCCAGATTACTTCATCTCCTCAGTGTTTGAGAGGTGCGACAACGTCTCTGTCTTGGTTTGTGTGCTCACACTCAGCGATGGCTCCTAAAAGCTTTGTGTTTGCGTCAGGTTCAAGGTGGTGGATTTGCTGACGATGGCGTCTCAGCATCAGAACGCAGTGCTGGACTCGGAGCAGGAGAGACCCATGCTGGAGGGGGCGCTGACCTTCCTGGTCATCCTGTGCAGTCTCAGAGTACACTTAGGTGCATATCTTCTCCATCGCAATAATGCTGACCAAATGCAGCTCAGTAATGATATCAACCAGAAGATTTATTAATAAAATATGCTACTTCTGATCAGTGAATCTAAGGCTTCTTACAGCTTTAGAATATGACTGAATACGATTACATTCACTTCTAGTCGGTTATACATGAGAGCTATTAAAAGTAATGGGACTCACACCTGCATTTTGAAAGCGTGTTCTATACACGTTCTGTGTGAATCGAAACCCTTTCGAAAGCTAGCTGACTTTCTCGTCATACAGTGTGACAGCACAAGCTTGTCTCATGTGTAAACTCAGAGACTCATGTCTTTCTCTCTTTGTGTGTCTTTGCAGGAATGTCTGATGATGAGATTTTGAGAGCGGAGATGGTGTCGCAGTTGTGTATGAATGATCGTACCCACAGCTCCCTGCTAGATCTTGTATCCTTTCACCATGAAAACACGATGCACTCACAGGAAGTTCAATAAGTACTCTGCTTTGATTGTGTTTTTGCAAGCGTTGGTACATCTTGGCAAATTGTACTTGGGTTTGTATCATGAGATTCAAATTATCTTTTTTCCCCCCTCACTCTCAGTTAAATTAAATTGTGAAAAATCCAGAAAGAACCCCAGTCCAAAAAGAGACACTTGATCAAAATCGAGCACACAAATCATAATATAATGCAGCTATGTGAAGCATAAAGCATGTAAGTACAAACATCTGAAAGATGTGCTGTTGCTGATTTCACATGTGAAAGTGGTGTTTCATAAATACAAAAAGTGGTTTCTAAATGGCCAGAGAAAGACTTAAATTATGACACATATTTTCACAGCCACACAGGCCTTCCTGTATAGCTAATGTTAAATTGTTTAATATCAGTCACATTACTGACTGACTACTGATCCAACCCTTACAAAGATCTGAGATGACCGAACACCTGAGAAGAGATTATACCAACCCCCAGAAGACCTCAGATGATGCTAACCCTGGAACAGCATATAAAACTACCAAATATTGCTTAATCGCAACATATAATCATTGCGGTTAATAGGGTTAGCCGTCCGTTATAAAACGGATAGTTCCGGTCCTTGATTCTGATTGGTTGAGCCACGTTCGAAGCTGTTGTAAATTGCTCTACAAACATACACCTTCGTTTACTTCTGTGTGTTGCTCGGCAACCACTTTGTTGCAACCACAACTGTTTCTGAGGAACTACATTGTTTGGTGGAAGAATACTGTTTTTATTAATATCATTACACTTTATTTGCTCTGTTTTATTCTGTGAAACCTTACTACGTATATGGAATAACCGTTTTATAAAAGCAATAAGCCCCGTGAAGCCGTGGTTTACAGTGAATTTATAACAGCTAACTCTGCTTCGCGTCGTACCTAACAACGCCCCTTAGCTGTTATAAATTCACTGTAAACCACGGCTTCTTGGGCTTATTGCTTTATTTGATTGTGTAATTTGTAACTAACGGCATGATTTTTACTGTACATTTCTGCCATAGTCACCACTAATAACCTAATCCTAAATACAATGCAGAAACTTCAAATTTTCTGTAAAGATGCTTTGCAACGATTGGTATCGTGAAAAGCGCTATACAAATTAACTTGAATTTAACCTCTTTGTGGACTTAAATCAAGTATTTTGATGGCATTAGTTGGAGTTTGATGCTTGTCCTTGACTGTAGCTGTAGATCCCGGAGAATCCCAACCCTAAGAGCGGCGTGGTGCCAGGCAGCTGTAGTTTTGAGGAGATGCTGTCTGCTGTAGCTGATTTCAAAGCCCCGGTGTTTGAGCCTGGAGGATCCATGCAGCAGGGCATGTACACGCCTAAAGGTGACACACCTTATTGTTTCGCCATGTAGACTATGATGGGCTGTTTTTCTGTATATTCACTGCTTTGTTTGAGATGTTGTGTGTACCTCTCATTACCTGCAGATGGCAATGTGACTCTATGATTGCGCTGTTCGATGCATTTCTCTGCTTTAGGACAGAAGCATCTGCTCTCTAGCAATAGTTGTGTCTTTGTTTGTGTTGCCTGTTGCAGAACGTGACCGAACAGATTTCTGTACATTTAAAATTCAGCTCTAATTGATTTTTATTAAGATTAAAAAAATAATAATAATAATTCTAAAGAAGTCTTTTAAGCTCACCAAGGCTGCATTTATTTGATCAAAATTCAGTAAAAAAAACGAATATTGTGAAATATTATTATTAAAACGTATTAATTGACGTTTTATTATATTATATAGTTTTTTTAAAAAGTGTATTTTAAAATGTAATTCATTCATGCAGTATCAAAGATTATTTGTTTTAGCTGCATTTACTCCAGTCTTCAATGTGGCATGATCGATCAGAAATCGTTCTTTTATGCTGATTAGACAAACATTGTATTTATTGACATGTATTTCATAGTCTGGTCACTGTGACCAATGACACGAGTTTAGGTAACACGCCAACTAAATATCAGAATATTTCATGGTTGATCCATTCATTCAAAAAATGTAATCAAGAGTTATACAGTGTTTAAACGATGAGTTTATACTGGTGTTCTACTCATTTTCTAAAATATTTTTTTTGTATGCTTATTGCTTATTGACTGTATTGTGGTCATTAAGCTTATTGCTCGGCTCTCGCCACTTGGTGGCAGACTGAGGCTGTTTCCAAACGTTTCTTAATTTTTTCATAACTAACACTGTGTTTGTTCTGTGTGTGTGTGTGTGTGTGTTTTCCAGCGGAAGTCTGGGAGAAAGAGTTTGACCCTATAATGGTGATTCTACGCACCGTGTACCGCAGAGACGTGCAGTCGGCCATGGATCGATACGCAGCATTGTGAGTCTCTGAAAGCTTATTGCTCGGCTCTCGCCACATGGTGGCAGACTGAGGCTGTTTCCAAACGTTTCTTTATTTTTTCATAACTAACTCTGTGTTTGTTCTGTGTGTGTGTGTGTGTGTGTGTGTTTTCCAGCGGAAGTCTGGGAGAAAGAGTTTGACCCTATAATGGTGATTCTACGCACCGTGTACCGCAGAGACGTGCAGTCGGCCATGGATCGATACGCAGCATTGTGAGTCTCTGAAATCCTCCAGACCTCCTCATTTTAACGTTCACTTTATTATTTAAACATTATTTATTATTTAATGCACCGTCTGTTTCACTTCATTTTGTGCAAATCGAGATTCCTTAAGGTATAGTTTATAAATGCACGCAAATCCGGCACAGTTTATTCAACACGTATATTCTGTGAATGTTTTGAATTTTTGTACATTTTAGGGCAGCGATTTTCCTGTGACTAGATAAGACATATATGGACTATATGGAATATAGTAATGCTGGTAAACAACTGCTGTAAAACATTCAGTCTGAGGTGGAGCCTCTCTGAGATGTGCTCATTGATCATCCTGAAACCAAACTGAGAGGAAAAACTAGCCTATGGAGCCGTAAATTGCTGGATTTTGTGTGCTGTTGACCTTGAGTTTGAGGGTCGCTCTGTGATAGAGGGAATTATCTTCAGGGTCACTACTTTTCTTGCTCTGAGGAAGGTGTTCGTGGAGGGACTTACACCTGAAATGGGTTTTCCCACATAGAGTCATGTCACGGAGAATCAGTGCATCGCACCTCAAATACAGATTCCCTCTCCAACCACAGCCTTTACACACATGACCTCATTTCCTGTTCATCTCCGCCACATGAGGATTTTCCATATGTATGGCATGGACTATATGGAATATAGTAATGCTGGTAAACAACTGCTGTAAAACATTCAGTCTGAGGTGGAGCCTCTCTGAGATGTGCTCATTGATCATCCTGAAACCAAACTGAGAGGAAAAACTAGCCTATGGAGCCGTAAATTGCTGGATTTTGTGTGCTGTTGACCTTGAGTTTGAGGGTCGCTCTGTGATAGAGGGAATTATCTTCAGGGTCACTACTTTTCTTGCTCTGAGGAAGGTGTTCGTGGAGGGACTTACACCTGAAATGGGTTTTCCCACATAGAGTCATGTCACGGAGAATCAGTGCATCGCACCTCAAATACAGATTCCCTCTCCAACCACAGCCTTTACACACATGACCTCATTTCCTGTTCATCTCCGCCACATGAGGATTTTCCATATGTATGGCAGTAAAAAAAAAAGTGATTCCAAAACATGAGTTTATTTTATTCTATTGAATATTCCTCTTCCTGATATTTATTTATTTTACTTATTTCACTTGATATTTAGTTATGTTTATTTTATTTGTTATATTTTACATATTTGGCCATTTTGCTACAAGCTTGTATTTTTTATTTTTATTTAAATCAACATAAAACTGAAATTGAAATTCATACTTTTTGCCTGTGATCATCCTGAAACCAAACTGAGAGAAAAACTAGCCTATGGAGCCATAAATTGCTGGATTTTGTGTGCTGTTGACCTCGAGTTTGAGGGTCGCTCTGTGATAGAGGGAATTATCTTCAGGGTCACTACTTTTCTTGCTCTGAGGAAGGTGTTCGTGGAGGGACTTACACCTGAAATGGGTTTTCCCACATAGAGTCATGTCACGGAGAATCAGTGCATCGCACCTCAAATACAGATTCCCTCTCCAACCACAGCCTTTACACACATGACCTCATTTCCTGTTCATCTCCGCCACATGAGGATTTTCCATATGTATGGCAGTAAAAAAAAAAGTGATTCCAAAACATGAGTTTATTTTATTCTATTGAATATTCCTCTTCCTGATATTTATTTATTTTACTTATTTCACTTGATATTTAGTTATGTTTATTTTATTTGTTATATTTTACATATTTGGCCATTTTGCTACAAGCTTGTATTTTTTATTTTTATTTAAATCAACATAAAACTGAAATTGAAATTCATACTTTTTGCCTGTGTCTTTCAATTTTATTACACAGAACTTAATTTCTGAACTTATTTGCATTGTTTTCTTTGTATGTATGGATTACTTGGGTTGTTACTGACATCTAGTGAAAATTTAATGTCAACAGCACCTTTAGAAATATATTTACTGAGAATAATGGTGGTCAATACTTATTTTACCCGCTGTGTGTGTGTGTATATATATATATGTTGTTGTTGTTGTTGGTGTTGTTATAATATATTTTTTTAAAATATACAAATATGGAATGTTGGAAAAAATGCAAAGATAAGCTACTCTTAAATATGAAAGTAAACTGCCAGTAGGTGGCAGCAAGTCTTAATGAAGTCTTAATGAGTGAGTCATTGAGGCATTAATTCAAAAGATTCCGGCTGATTCATTCAAGAATTAAACAAATGGCTTTATGAATGGACCACTGAATCAATGACTCAAATGATTAATTCAAAAACGTTGAATCATTCAGTAACAAAACACTGCTGTGTTGCTCAGAGATGCGCGACTGTTTTGCTGCGATCTTTGTTTTGAACTATTTTCGTTAACCAAATTGAGCAAAAACAGTCAACATTGGCAATATTGTACTAAAATGTATATTAACTACTCGTTTGAACTCTTGTATAAAATCAATGTCAAATTTGCCATCGTGGTTTTCAGGGAAAACTTCAGTCTCTTGGTCATATAATGTTGCTTAACTAGGCTATTTGTTACAAATATAAAAACGAAGTTACATTTTTACCGCAGAATGTTTCTTCTGTGTGCAGTTGCGTTCATTTGTTTTGATTTCTCCGCAAGATGGTTTCACACACAGACAGACTGCATGAGCCTCAACTGGTGCGACCTTGTTACTGTTGATTATCCATTATCAATTATTAGGGCTGGGTTTCACAATTCGATTCGATTCTCATTCACAAGCTTTCGATTCGATTACCGATTCGATTCAGTGTCGATTATTTTGGATACATATCAGGTACAGTACATGCCAAATTTTCTCAAGGAAAAAAAAATCTCAACTAATGCTGTAAAATATACATGAGAGTCAGTTGGTACTACATTAAAATATTGAAGTTTAAAATTGAATGATTTGTGCTGTACAACGGCTTAAATTGCACTTAATGAAGTTTTTAGAATAATTAAGTTACAATTACTTAAGTTCAATTTTTTAAATATACACATTTCAATAGTGGCTGTCATAAAAACGTCAATTATCATTTAAACCAAATTTAATAAAATCAGAGTCATTCTCGCCGAAATTTTAATTAATCCGGTCGGGCAAGTAAAATGCTCTTTCACTTGCCCCTTCAAAAAATCTGTTTGTCCCACACAAGCATTAATGTCGAGCTCTGTTACTGTAGGCTATATTAACATTCATGTGTTAATGTCAAGCCCTGGCATAATGACAGTCATGACCTTAGTAATGACTGCTAAAATAGAAGTTATTTGTCTTTGTCATCTTCACTTTAAAAGCGTATTCTGGTCTCCGTAAACTCAGCGGCCTGGTTAAATGATAGTTTTGCAATCGCTGCAAAATCAACATGAAATCCGTAAGTGTTAGAAAGAAAGAAAGATGTCATGTGCTGTAAGTGGTTTTCAGTGGAACATGCTGTATATGTTCATGTCAGTTTGTGAATGTTTTGGTTGTGCTTGTGTCCGGCCGCTGGATGATGGATTACCTGTCAAGAGGACTATATATTTTATATCCCTCGTTCCTTTCGATGCTAATGGGGTCAGTGATGTCTTTAAAGCAGGGCAGCTGTGTTCAAGTCTGATAAAGCTAGAGCAACTTTTGTTGTTTGCAGTTGTTGTGTATGTTTGAATTTTATCAGCTGCATTCATGTCTTCTGTGGCTTTACCTCCATAATATCAGCTGTGCATTGTAACGTGGTTTATACATGTCTGTATTTTGACTAATATAACAATTCTTAGTCTCTAATTTTGTGAATCACTGGAATCATACACTTACAAAGTGTGTCATACACTGTACTTTACATCCTTAAACACAATATGGATCAAAAGCCCAAACATATTGGGAATGTACTGGTCAACCTTTTCCGTATAATGGGAAGTGAATGCAGACTCGGCTTTGTTGAATTCTAAGTTGACAAAAGCAAATTTGCTTGATGTTTACCTCCACAGTAGTTTTTAAGTAAAGGTTAACATCAATGTAAAATGTTGATGTTACTGTTGATGTCTCAAAAAATTTGACATCTACTGAAGAGTTCAGTGAGTAAGGCCTTAAATTTGGGTCTTTTCCTCACACAAGCTATTCTTCAGAAGACAAGTTGTGGAAAAGGTTTATAATTCCTTGATGGTGCTGGCATTTTGGAGATCATTTACATCACATTGAAAAGAGCAGCTAGGACAATCTGATAAATATCTCCTTTTGTATTCTATGAAAAAAAATCATAGAGTGAATAAATGATGCTAGAATTGTTATTTTGGTGTGAAATATTATTTTAGCATACATTTCAAATGCTGTTTAATGTTGCGTTTCAGGATTACACTTAAAAATACCCCAAAATGATTTGTTTTATATTTATAATTAGATTTTTTAATATTAGTATGGAAACTATGCTAAAGCCATTTGCATTGTTTAATGATTGTCTAATAAGTACTTTTGCCTTTTGCAGTTTGAAACAGTCAGGCATTCATACGGGGAACCCCTGGCCGCCCTATAAGGAGAGGACCCCTCTGCACCCCTGCTATAAAGGACTGGTGCGCCTTCTGCACTGCAAAACACTACATATCGTCATCTTCACACTGCTGTACAAGGTGAAACTTATCATGGAATAAAACGTGTGTGTGTGTGGAGGGGTAATTTTTTTCATTTTAAATGCAGATGTCTGGTCATCTAGTAGAAGTAAATAAATGGTTTCCCCATTGTCTTTTCACCTCTGTTAACGTTTTTTTTATGTTTGTTTGTTTAGATCTGGATGGATCATCAGAACATGTCTGAACATGTGTTGTGTATGGTGCTGTACCTGATAGAACTTGGACTTGATAATCAGGTCCAGGATGACAAAGTGGAAGAGGTAAGCTTTTTTTTCCTAAATAAGAGACTGGTCTAGTCTCAGAATCATATAGCACGGCCACACACACTGATGCATATTGCCAGTACTTAATTTGTAAATCGGAAGGTGCTGGAACGCAAAGGGCACAGCATCCTCAGGTTCCTGAACATGCGAAGAACACATACTTAAAATAGCATATGCCATGCTGTGGGTCTTACAGGCCTCACTTTCAAATAATTTCCCTGATATAGATATTTTGGCAATAATTACAAATAACATTAATTTAAAAGTTACACAATCACTTAAATAATATATTTTCAATTTATAACACGACATTTGAGTAAAGAAGTCAAGTAGTTTGCATCACTGGATGTACTTGCCAGTGTTTTAACATTTCTATTTAATAAACATTTAATGATTAAATATTTAGCTGCTTGCATCTTACCTTGCACTTGATTGGCAATCAAATCAAAATAAATAATTTTGACAATTTTTGACATTTTGACATACAGACTGCAGCTCTTTATGTTATTATTTTATAGCAATGTTGATATATAATTTCAAACTAGAGGTCCACTGATTCGTAAATTTTACGAATAATGATAGCTAGGTTGGACCACACTGGCCGATACCGATTAATCAACCAATAGGTTTTAAGATAGATACTGAATGAAAACTTCAATAGTGCTATACTATTTAAAAACAGTACTGAACCATACTTTGTAAAAAAAAAATAATAATAAAAAAAATATTACCTATATATTGATCATTGAAAAATCTATACAAAGGCCTTAGCATTAAAGTTATATTTCATATAGATATTGTTTGTATTTTCTTAGACTTTATTTGCTTCTATTTTAGAGCACCTGATGATTATCTAATCAAAATAGCTAAATATTGCAGTCGCACACTGACATGGATTTTTGCCGATTTGCAATTTTTGCACGTTCCAGCAGTCGACTATCGGTGCCGATTAATCGGCCGACAGCTGGCTAAATTATACAGCCCTACAAACAAGTACAGCAAACCTGGAATTATTATTTTTTTTTAATTCGTTATAGTGGTTTTTATCAGAAAAATTGCTTTAGATTTTTTTCCTCCCAAATTACGCAGCTTTAAGTTCCAATGTGTTTGCCATTGGTTTCAGTTTCCCTGGAAACAAAGTAGTGTCCTAACACACTCAACTCAACTTCCAGCCAGCACACTGTAATTACTCTATTAGCGCTTAACTAATTAAATCAGTGTTCGTCCAGAACAGAACACCTTCTGACTAGATTGTTTGTGGCAGCTGAAAGCACAAGCTTTAGATAAGGATTCCAGGCTGTTGTTTTGTCCGTCTTGCTGAGATGTTTTTTCCTGCTCTGTCGTAGGAGCCCTGTATTGAGGAGCACTGCCATGACAGCTGGTTCCCGGGCACCAGTCTGCTGTCTAACCTCCATCACGTCATCAACTTTGTGCGGGTTCGAGTGCCAGAGACGGCACCTGAGGTGGAGAGGAAGAGAGAGAGGGAGAGAGAACAAGAAACTCCAGCCAGCACCAGCTCTGAGAGCAGCACCTTCGGACAGGTGAGCCGGACACTCTCAGGTGTGCAGAGTCTTCTGACGGTCACGCATCTCTGTTTAGTGTTTGACATCACTCTCGTTTCACAGAGTTCCAGAAGGCTGACAGGAAATTGGAGAGAGGTAGAAGGATTTGGGAACGATTTTAAAGTGGTGTGAAATGATTTCTAGAGTTCCGTTTTGGATAACCAAGTTTGGAATGGTTTGAATTAGGAAGACTGCACTCGTTTTGTTATTCATAGACCAGCTCGTTTCTTGTCATTAATATTTCCAATAATTATACTGACACAAGTAAGTGGTTCTGTGACAAATAAGCTTGTCTGAGATTCTGAAAACGGGAAGAAAATATATTGCTTAAAATTGATGGGCAAAGATTTTAGAAATGTAATGTAGTGTTTGCAAAAAAAAAACAAAAAAAAAACTTTATATTAATTAAAAAATGTCAAGTGATGTAAACGAGTAACAATAATTTTAATACATGACCGTGAACATCTGATGGATGATGTTGTTAAACATTTTTTAAGTTAACTTTGTTTACAAATAATGACATTTTAATAATGGATATTACAGTTGTTGTGAGGATCAAATGCTTAACATATTAATATTTTGAAACATGACCGCTTCACTACTTTTGAAAAAAAAGAAAGAAAGAGAAGTTTTTCCAAGTAATTAGGAACACTACAGTTAAAAGGTTTTTGTTTCTTCTTAAATAATTATTTTATGCTCATCCAGGCTGCATTTATTTGATCAAAAATACAGGAAAAACTGTTGTGAAATATTACAATTAAAAATAACATATTTTTATTTTAATATACTTTAAAATATAATTTATTCCTGTGGTGGCAAAGCTGAATTTTCATTTTCATTTGTCTTGTGTAGATTTTATGTATGTGTTCGTCATTAAAGAGGTTTATTCAAGAAATTGCACACAGATCCAGACGCACAAAATTAATATCATGCCGTTGACCCAATTACAAATAAATGCACAGGAAATGGAGCACTGGTCATAATGTACCTTGTGGTACTTTTAGTTTTCTGTGATTGTGTGTGGGTTTTTTTTGTTTTTTTGGGTGGTCTGTGCATTGTAAACTCTGCCAGTTTTCTCCTGCTTGGTTTGTCTGACGTGTTCACAGAATGTTCTAGCTAGAGATGAGTGATGACAGGAAGTTTTCTTTAACTGCATGCGTTCTTTCAAGTGATGTATATAATGAGTCTTGAGCCCAGCGGTCAGCGGTTCACTGCTCATCGTTAAATATTCATCCACTTCAGTGAGATCAGCATGCTAATTAAACACAGTGTGGACACCTGACACCTTTCATAAGGGTTAGTACTCCGTATGTGCAAAGGAATTATCCTTTATTATATTGATCCCAGAATATGCTCTGCCAATCGTGAGTCAGAAATGAATACATTTAAACTAGAGTAAAGCAGGTCTGTTTTTATGACCAATGTCAGGTCTAACCTTGAGCTTCACCTTTGTGTATTTCACTTAGAGTTTGAAATGGAATTTGTCCTTCTGTTTCCCTCGTTGGGCAGCAAATGTCACTTGCCTAATAACTTTCTTATGGGACACAAAGTGCTCTTCCTCTGGGGCTGCTTACTGGTTCAGAAAGCCGAATCCTCGTTTTAGCTGCATACACATTTCAGGACATGGATTTTCCTAATGGGACTTTTGTAAGGGGCTGAACACACAGAACATGTTTTTGCATTTAAATGTGATGCTTTTCCATTGTTTTTTGATGTAAACATCCTCTGGCCTGAGTCTCGTGTTTTTCTGTGTGAACAGCCCCTACGAGTTTAAATCTTTTGATACTAAGAAGTGCTAACTCTGCAGTTTCTTAAAAGTAATACAGCAAAAATCCATATCCTAAAGATGGCAAACAGGAATTGAAGCTGTGAGGATATTGACAGCATTTTAGCTATATATTACACAGATTTATTGTTAAAATTCTGGTCAAGAGTTATACAGTATAGATGATGTTAAATTTACTATAAAATAGATCCAAAAACTCCACATTCTGATTGGATGAGCCTCATTTAAAGGGTTAGTTCACCCAAAAATGCAAATTCTGTTATTAATTACTCACCCTCGTGTTGTTCCAAATCCGTAAGACCTTCGTTCATCTTCGGAACACAATTTAAGATATTTTTGATTAAATATGAGGGCTCTCTGACCCTCCCATAGACGGCAAGGGTAACTACCACGTTCAAGGTCCAAAAAAAGTACCAAGATGATCGACAAAGTAGTCCGTGTGTCCGAAAACAAAAATAACGGCGCTGACCCAGATCTGCCGTGATGACGTCAGATCTGGGTCAGCGCCGGAGCCGCCACACACTCGCGTCATGATACTGTTGTGAACGCACGTCCAAAGTGACGCAGTAGAGACAAAAATGTGGAATAAAGTCGTTATTTTTGTTTTCTTTGCGCAAAAAAAGTATTCTCGTAGCTTCGTGACTTTACAGTTGAACCACTGATGTCACACTGACTACTTTGTCGATCATCTTGGTACTTTTTTTGGACCTTGAACGTGGTAGTTACCTTGCTGTCTATGGGAGGGTCAGAGAGCCCTCATATTTAATCAAAAATATCTTAATTTGTGTTCCGAAGATGAACGAAACACCCTAGTAACCCAGAACTAAGCAACCCAGAATCTGTCTGTCTGTCTGTCAATCAACTGTCTGTCATTCATCCATCCATCCATCTAATATGTCTATCTGTCTGTCATCTATCTATCAATCTGTCATTCATCCATCTGTCTGTCATCCATGTTTCAGTCTATCTGCCGCTGCACTCATCTATCTGTCATTCATTCATATATCAGTCTGTCTGTCTGTCATCTGTCTATCAATCTCTCTGTGTGTATCTGTCTGACTGACTGACAGCCTGCACATCTGCATATTACTTTTACTGCACATTCTGATTTTTTATATTATTTAGTACATTTTACTACTACTAATAATTAATAAACTCTTTATTTAATATTTTTTATCATGTTGCGCTTAACACATTTTATAAAAGCGCTAGGCCCTTGCTAAGACCGTGCATTAAAGTGATTTAACAGCCGGACTCACCCTCCAGTGGGTTTTTGCTTTAATAATAGCATGTGAATTTCTTGCTGTGAGTGACTATGACCAAACAAATCTCCTCTGTGTAACAGTGAGTGTGCTGTTGGTGTGCTGTCACTTGCAGCTGTATGTCTGGTTTTCATTCTGTCTGTGGTTTCTCCTCAGAACCTGCGCGAGGCTCAGGTGTTTAGTCTCGTGGCGGAGCGCAGAAGGAAGTTCCAGGAGATCATAAACCGCAGTAACCACGAGGCCAGTCAGACGGTGCGGCCCAAGTCCTCATCCTCTCGCTGGCTGCCGCCCGGCTCGCCTCCGCAGCTGGTGACCGAGATCCTGGAGATCCGTGAGAGCATGCTGTCTCTCCTGGTCAAGCTGCATCAGAAACTGTCTGCCAAGCAGAACTCTCTGTCTCTGAGCTGGCTGGCTGAGGTGGATCCGGCCCATCACACGCACGGAGATGGGTTAACAGCCATCGAACGGATCCTGGCCAAAGCTGCCGCCCGTAGCCGGCACAGCAAGAGGTGCCTCCAGGAAATCTGTGGGAAAGTGTGCCCACCCATACCGCCCAAGAAGAACAGTCCTGGAGATAAGAAGAGCATGGACAAGGAAGAGAGGTGTGTGCACTCCCCGTTTCATTTCCACTCAAAAATATCAAATGTGACCCTGGACCACAAAATCAGTCATAAGAGTCAATTTTTCGAAATTGAGATTTATACATCATCTGAAAGCTGAATAGATAAGCTTTCCATTGATGTATGGTTTATATATTTTTTTCACCCTTACTCAAAGCATTATAATTAATTAAACATGTTGTTTATGCATCTGATTATGGGAAAGTTGTTGCCTGCAAACCAACTATAGCATGCGCGTTGTCTGGACTAGGTTACCATAGAGCAGTATTGGAGGACTTTGCTCATTTGTTTGTCCCTGACATTGTCAGCTGGAAACTCTTGAAGCGTGTCATTCCTGTCTGTATTAGTTTATGCCCCTCTATAAAGTGTCTGTTCCTCCCATCCAAATAACAAAGGAGAGAGACTGACAATGACACAGTGCTCTCATCTAATCAAGGTTGGCAGGTATTTATAAGGCTTTGTTGTATGCTGTCAGTGGGCAGAATTTGTGGTATTAAACTGATTATTAGGGTTTCCAGATATTCACACACGTCATGAGGGACAAACAGACAGACAAACAATATGAGCATTGGTGCACATTTTCTGAGGTAAAGAATTGTACAGGCTTTTCTTCACTGAACAAATGGTTTTCTGTAGGGGTGAAAATGTTATTTAATCTGATTGTCCGGGTCCAGAGTCATCAAACACGGCATCGGAATCTTCATCTGACTTTTTTCATTGTTTCCAGATTTTTCTGCGGTTCATGTATGTTGTAAAAAAAAAAAAAGCCTAATCCTTTGTCACAAATAAAGGGATTTTTTATTTTTTTTTAATATAAGAATATGCGAGGCTAGAAGAAATACACTGAAAATACAAGCAATTTAGCGACTTTCTGCCAAAATGCAGCTTCGTCACGGTACAACTTGTTACGCAAATGTGACCCAGGAGCACAAAAGCAGTCTTAAGTCGCTGGGGTATATTTGTAGCAATAGCCAACATCAATGGAAAGCTTATTTATTCAGCTTTCAGATGATGTATAAATCTCAATTTCGAAAAATTGACCCTTATGACTGGTTTTGTGGTCCAGGGTCACAAATGAGATTGAGGGAGACATTAAGTTTGATTTGATTGAATTCACTTACAATAACAATTTAAATGTATTAACTACATTATATTGCATATTTTCTTCTTAGACAAAAATATTTATATTTCTTATTATTCTTTGTAAAATATTTAGTAAAGTCGCTAGGAGGGCCATGCCCCCCTACCCCACTTCAAGCTACGCCCATGCTAGGAATATATAACTGTCGGATTGGGACTCGGAATCGGCAGATACTCAGTGTTCAATGACTTGGACTGGATAGGGGGCACAAAAAAACCTGATCGGGACATCCCCAATTATTCTTACCCTTTGTTCTTAATTAAACGGCTTATGGAAGTATGTTTTTGACCACCAGCTTTATAATACGTATTTGTTTATTTATTAGGGCTGTCAGATGATTACAGTTTTCAATCTAATTAATTACATGATGTGCTGACCTTAATCCAATTAATTGATGATTAATCACACAACAATTTGGGCTGAAAACCACCAAAAAGTCATATGATAAATAAGTTTTGAATAGTCATAACAAAAAGTAGCTTTAGAAAGAAATGTTTTGATTCAACATAGAATTTTTATGGCTGTAACATTGTTTTCAGAAGCTGCATCTGAAGTTGCATTTAGGTATATTTACAAAGACTGTTCAGAGGTGGCATATATGCATTTACACAGCAAGTTAAAATTGCATAAATAATGCTATGAGATTAATGGATTGGGTTTGTTTATGAACTCTTTTATAAAATCAATATCACATTTGCAATCGTGAGATGACAAGAAATGGAAATTACTATATACCAACCAGAATTTCAATTGGTCCATCCCTAACTAATGAGCATTTTCATTGGACTTAATGATTGACTGAGAGCGAATATATGCTCATTTTCAAAATCCATCCAAATCCATCCTTCAAACAGTCATCGAATGTAGTCAGGTTATCATCACATGTCAACATTTCAAAACCATTTGATTCTAACCCATCATTCATAGCCTTTGAAAATGGACATTTCATAATTAACAGCTAATAATGATGCAAATAATTTCTGTTTTGACATCTGCAGGCGTCAAAGGGCCAGAGAGAGACAGCAGAAACTGCTGGCGGAGTTTGCCTCGAGGCAGAAGAGTTTCATGGAGACTGCCATGGATGTTGGTGAGCTTGAACATGAGCTGAAGTTGTTTGCTGACCTTTATTAAACACGTCTGATTTAAATGAGATTTGTTCTTGCATTGAAAAATAGGTAAGGAATATAATTGACTGCAGAAATCTTGAGAAACATTTTTTAATAGGTGGAATTTAGAATTTCCGTTAAGTTTCGTTTAGTCTGTTTAAATATATAAAAATTGTAAAATTAAAGAGGTTAATTAAAATAGTTCATACAGAAAGCGCTGCATATTAATGTATTATGTTATTGGTTTAATTTTTCAAGAACATTAAGGAATATTATTGTAGCTTCATGTATGGGCAGTCAGTGAAAAAGCAAATCTCTATTTAGACAAATTTGTGTAAAATTCTGGTTTTAATTATATGCTCTTTAGTGTAGTATTCTTAACTAGTTAGTCAATTACATTTTACAGTCCATTACTACACCGTTTTGCACGTAGTTTAGAGGACGTGGTAAACTTGCAGAAGTCCTTGAAGGCTGAGGCTGTGGGCTGGATAATCTTACTCTTGAAGGAAGGTGACTCAAATTGCCTCCGTTCTGCCCTTCACACTCCCTCAGGCCTTTTTAGCACAGACTTGTGTGCGTGTGATTCTCAGGGGCCGTACTATTGCGCTTCAGGGCAGTTCTGCTGTGTGCTGGTCCCCGAGATCAAAAGAGAATGCAGTGACGCTGTGTTTAAGACATGAGTGATGAAGGTTTAATATAAGCCTTACTATAATATCTCGGTACAGTCAACATCATATCCTACACATGACCCCCCATGTACTGTATATGGGATGATTTACAAGAATCTCTTTCTAGATTGTAGCTACTAGGGTTATTTGAGATTGTCAAAATTTGCCAGAACTCTAGTACCGATAGTAATATTATATTAAACAAATGTAACAATACCAGAATCAGTAGTACCACCTAGGGTTGTGACTGTTACGAAATTTTCCCACTGGTTAATCGACGTGTGACAACACCGATAATATCGGTATCACTGTGGGGTGGGGGATTTTCCCTTTTTTCCTCACTTTCCTTCGCTTTTAAATGGCTTGTAAAAGTGGTGTTCGCATTTTACTTTCACTTTTAAATTAGCGGCAATTCGGCGAGTTTTCCCTCTTTCCCTCGCTTTCCCTCGCTTTTAAATAGCTTAAAAGCATCATGCACATTTTTGCTTGAATGCAATTCAAGCAACAACAAAATACAAAGTCAAACTCACTTAACCTATATATAAATCATAGAACTTTTAACAAAACGAATAAAAATACACCATGCTATAGGCTATGCCTAATATAAAATGACAAATAACTTGCACAAAGTTTAAATAGGTATACAAAACTGAAAATAAGTAAACACTGTGGAACCAAATAAATAAGAAACACAGAACGTTTATTAGCAAAACTAATATGAAATCTTGGAGGCACGGCATACACCTTAATGTCAAATAAAATAAATGCATTACACAAAGTTTAAATAAACTAACAATCAGCAAACACTGTGGAACCAATAAAATACAGGTGCATCTCAATAAATTAGAATGTCGTGGAAAAGTTCATTTATTTCAGTAATTCAACTCAAATTGTGAAACTCGTGTAATAAATAAATTCAATGCACACAGACTGAAGTAGTTTTAAGTCTTTGGTTCTTTTAATTGTGGTGATTGGCTTTTCAAAATCCAAAATACTGGTTTCGAAACTAAATCATCCGCTATCATCTTGTCTGTCTCACCTCACCCTTCTTGTCAGTCAGCTCGACTTGCTCTCCTCTTGTGATAAATGAAATCTGATCTGTGATGTGACTGTCGTTTGGCACGCTGCATTGAGCAGCCGCGTTCAGTTTTTAATTGTAGTGTCTGTTCTCTAACTGAACTAAATGATTTTTATTACTATAAATAATCTAAATGACGGTGGGGGATGATGCCGTGGTGGGCAAGTGACATAAAACTTCACACCGGTATCACCGTCAACACCGACTATCACAGCAAGCCTAGTACTACCAAGCATCTCTGTATCAAAGGGACTTGTGTGTTAAAGATAATTATTGAATGCTGCAGTTATTTGTGAATTTCATGTTTAGAGCAGTAGTGAAGTTTTCATTTGGCCGAAACTGGAAAAAAAAGTTTATTTAACAATCAATTAATCACATTTATTTAATAATCAACACTCAAGAAACTGAGTTTAAATTTCAAAAATTTAAATTGCACATAAGGCAATTTTAATATTAACTTCTTAGTGATATAATTGTTTCTACTCCAATTCGTTGTTTTCATGACAAATTTATTCAAACATAACATGTAACATTTTATTGGTGTCTTTCCACAGTTGAAGCACTGATTGAGTGATTACATAAAACAATACACTTCAGAAAGTTGTACTGTATCTTTCTACATAGCTACTTTCTAATGTTCATTTATGTTTGTTTCATTCTATGACTAGTAGTAAAGAGGAAGACATGAATCAGTTATTGTGTGCTCTGCGCTGTCACTTGAACGGAGCGATCTGTTATGGCACATTAAAGCATGTTAAAACTACATTAAGCTTATTGCAATTATTGGATGGCAGGAGCGCTACAAATAATGTTTTGTGAAGTTTTGTTCACACATCTACTGAAAACAACAAGGTTGATCTTAAAGGAGTTATCGGATGCCCATTTTCCACAAGTTGGTATGATTCTTTAGGGTCTTAATGAAAAGTCTATAACATACTTTGGTTAATTTCTCAATGGTAGTGTCGTGGGGTGACGAGCCGTTCTCATGAGACCGTTTACTTTAGCAAGCGGAACTTGCTAACTAGCACATTATTAGGAAAGGCGATTTGCAAAGATTCATAAAAGAACCTTATACTCACTTCTTCTGTAGGTGAGGCTGGATCACGAATGATTTGCGCGAACATAAACGCATTTAGGTAGATCGGAGGATGCATTCCCTTCAAAAACAAAGGGGTCTTCAGCGGCTCAGATGTCAGGAGTAAATGATGACTGCTATGTTCATTATTACATCCAACAACAAAACACCTCAATCGCTTAGGAGACATTCTTGTCTACATCTGCTCCGGCGGTGAAACAATGGCGGACTGATGACAGCTCACTCAGGGCGGGTCTAAGGTAAAACGCTAGTGTCAATCAACAATCGTAGGAGGGGCCTGGGTCAGTGTGACGTCACACAGACAGGCATCTGAGAATGGCTTGATATGAGAAAGGGGAAATGATTTAACGAGATAAAAAAAACAAAAACACTGGGTGGATCTTTATCATTATAGGGTGGTTGTGTACACACTGCCAACACACATTTCAGTTCAAACGACTTGTAAAAGTGCATGTTGTATCCGATGACCCCTTTAAGTATAGATACCGGTTCATCTAAATGAAGATTAATTAAAAACAAGAAATCAATATTGTTAGCCCAGCATAGCATCCACACAGCTGATGTTTAGCTTTTATAGTTTATCCATGTTGTGTGCACAAAATAGACACTGACACAATCATTGCACCATTGAAGAAACACTAATTAAATATTACCGTTTCAGTCAATGATTTTGGCCCTCCAAAACCAAAAATTCACTTTCTGCCGAATATTTTTGGTTGCTGAAATTTCTGTGTCACACATCCTTTTGAATAAGGATGATATCTGATCTGTTTAGAGAAACAGGATTTGCCTTGTTCACCAGAAGTCAACAGCAAATGCTAAAGTGACGTTGAGATTTGGCTGAAATATTAGCTTCAGACGCCCATGGTTGATGTCCTCGCTGACATTGAGCAGTGTCTGTATTATAGATGTGCACATGCCTGCGATTACCAGAATAAAACATTCTCTTGAGCTCTGATGTACGGGCTCCATTTGTTTTCCAGATTTGAATCAAAGGTCAGTTTGGACAGGAATATTTGCACTGGAATTCTAATGAGATAAATTGGGCCAGCATTTCGAGCATATGTGCATATGGTAATGAATCTCAGACCCCCCCCCCCAAGAAACTTTCATTTGCTTGCTTACATTGCTTTTGTTTTGGAAGATAATATTAGGTGACAGGAAAAATTCTATTTCAGTGTTTTTACGAGTGAACCTACTTTCTCAGGGAAACACAAAAGCATTCAAATAAAGCAATAAGCCCCAAGAAGCCGTGGTTTACAGTGAATTTATAACAGCTAAGGGGCGTTGTTAGGTACGACGTGAAGCGGAGTGACTAAAACCCCCTTACCTGTTATAAATTCACTGTAAACCACGGCTTCATGGGGCTTATTGCTTTTATAAAACGGTTATTCCATATACGTAGTAAGGTTTCACAAAATAAAACAGAGCAAATAAAGTGTAATGATATTAATAAAAACAGTATTCTTCCACCAAACAATGTAGTTCCTCAGAAACAGTTGTGGTTGCAACAAAGTGGTTGCCGAGCAACACACAGAAGTAAACAAAGGTGTATGTTTGTAGAGTAATTTACAACAGCTTCGAACGTGGCTCAGCCAATCAGAATCAAGGACCGGAACTCTCCATTTTATAATATAGAATTTTCTATTTATTTGTTTGTTACTGAAAATAACAATTACCCATTAACAATTTTGACATTTATTATAGGATTCAGCTGCCCTTTTGCTACCCCCAGGAACACAGTGATTTGAAATTAATCTCTTTTTATAATTTTAGGTTTGTTTAATAATGCATAGGATAATAATTCAATGTCCTAAATCTCTTGAGATCACGCACTGCTTTTCATTGCTATGAAAATGTCTCCCGTGTTAATTAAGCTGTATTTTCTGCTGAATTTATTTGTCTTAATTACTTTATTTGTTGGTAATCTAGTGGTCTGCTTCATTAAGCTTGTTCACTGTATAATGAGAGCTTGACTGATGTGTTGACTGGCAGATGTCTGTATTAACGCTTGAGTTTGAACCGTGAATCTGGTGTATGCTTGTGTGTTTTTGATGAACAAGTACTTCTGGATAAAAAAAACAGGTAGATGGATTTGAATGAAATGATGGTTGAAATCAACAAAAAAGTAGTTTCACCATGATGATATTTGAGATTTTTACCTGTTTTACGGTGTATAAATGTCATGAATTATCCGCATAAGAGGACTAGTTGTCACAGTGTTGAGTTGGGACGGGTGTGTTAGAGGGCAGCAGATCCAGGCAGGCCGCCTCAGGCAAACACGGTCACATTAACTCTCCAACACAAACGTTTCATTTCCCCATACACTTCTGCCTCTGTCTGAGCACCTAAAGCTATAAATCAATCAAAACACATGGTGACATTTACAAAGCCTCTATTTCCTCTGAAATTGAACATGTTTTTTAACATTTAGGAGTGATTTAGAAATGGAAGGTAATCCCCATGAATGTGTTATTCGGGAATAGCACATATCGGCAGTATTTGTGACTGGGAACAGTGTTAATTTTGACAGCAAATTTTGATTTAGTTTTAGTCGTAGTCTTTTGACTAAAATGCCATATTTAGTTTTAGTCATGTTTTAGTCATCTGAATTGTTTTTAGTTTTAGTCTAGTTTTAGTCGACCAAATATCATAAGATTTTAGTCGACTAAATCTACAGTAAATTTAGTCGGCTAAAATCTAATGGGTTTAGTTACAGTGCACAACATGCGTGTGTTAAAATTAAATAAAACTACTCATAAAGAATAAGAACATGGTCTTCTTTTTAATGAAATACCAATGTTATATAGGCTAATTATGCATTCTTTATAGCATATTGTTTACCATATTCTTCATTCTTTCAAGCAGACAAATTTATTTCTATAAATAAATTTAGATTAATCTTTAGGGCTACTAAAGTTTTTCAGTCAAGAGCAGTGAGTGATTTTCTGTTTTTCTGTTGTTGCTTGATTAAAGGGGTCATATGATGTTGCTAAA
>NW_015632734.1:120782-121870 GCF_001515625.1 Sinocyclocheilus rhinocerous
TTTCTGAAATGCGTCGATTTTTACAAAGCTCATCAGTCTGAAAAGCGAGGTGTGCTCTGATTGGCCAGCTATCCAGTGCGTTGTGGCCGAATACCTCAAGCGTGTGACGGAAATGTTACGCCCCTCACCATACTGTGATGCTGTGTCTCCCGGCACGACGAGACAAAAACATTCAAACCCATTACAAACAAGGCATTTTTTGCATCCAGTGGGGACATCATTACTGATTATAATGACTTATACTGTCTTTTTACGCGTTGCGTTGCATATCGCGCCGCGTAAACATAAAACCATGTCTGCATTTGTGATCAGAGAAACGACAAACAACAAGCGCTACTCTACACTGCTCAAAACTCGCGTTTGAATCGTCAGTGGCAAATTCTTTAAATATAAAAAATGTACTAACAGGCTGTGAGTCAGAAGCGCCAGACTGTCCTTGCAAAGTTGGAACTGCCCCACTTTATAGAACAGCCTTTTAGCCCATTATAGGCTACTCTGCAGGTTCAGGAAACAGTCCTCCATAAAATGCGTCACACACGGCGGGCTAGAGTGAGGAACGGCGCGGCTGGCAGTCTTGCGGCAACCACATGTGACGACACCGGGCTGGACTCCGCTTCGTCCGCGGTGAAAGCCGATCCGGCGATCCACAGCACTAAGTTGATGTATTTCCTCAGCGACCAGCACGGATCAGCTCTAGGCATGACGAAGCGGATATCGTCCTCTTTTGGAAGACCAAACAAAGTAGTTTCGCTTTCACAATGAACCTTTAAAACCGAATGCACAGCTGCAATCGATGCAATGTACTGATACACATTCTCCCTACCGTTACGTTCACTTAAGACGAAATCAACTGTGTTTACGTGAATACTCGTCAAAACGGACAATTCAACATAATTTTGTGTGTAATTCTCCGTTCATGCGATGCGAGAGAGTACTCACGCTATGTGAGATGCGCTTTCTGTGTGTATGCTTCAGTGTGTGCGCTCAGAAAACCGGACCGAATTGAGTTTCTCTCTTGCGTCGTCAGATTTATCCATATGTCTGCTCCTCTCTTACTCCCACATATTGACATTTTTGAACGTTTTATG
>NW_015632734.1:121992-133310 GCF_001515625.1 Sinocyclocheilus rhinocerous
AATTATTTGCATGTTTATGTGCCCGATAACTGATATGCAGAACCGATATTTATTTACTGTTATAAAGTAAGTCCATGCTTCACTTTGGTTTTTCCTCCTTTCAGTCATCTTAAAAAAATAAATAAATAAATAAATAAAAAAGTGTTGAAAATTTGCAGTCTTTCATGTTAAATTTAATCTTCATATTACAACAATAAAAACATTTTATTTATCAAAAGCATCAGCAGCAACACTAATAAGCAAAATAAACGTAGAATGTCTAATGTTTTCAAATGGAGAAAATAAATAAAGGACAGGAGTCATCTACATTTTAAACTACAGTTTTAGTAGGTTTATAAGCTGTTTAAAAGACTAAAGAATAATTCATAAGAAGAAGAATTCACTGGATAATGTTAATTCACTGAATAATATTCTCTGGAATATTGGAATATAACAAACAAAACATCGTATTTTATTGCATTTCTCAACTGGTATGTTATATCAGAATTACTAATGTTTTTGTCATTCTAAATCATGAAATGCGTGCTGACAAAGCACTGTTTATCTATGCATTTACACAGAACTATACTCAAACTGTGATCGCTCGCGGAGATAATAAATAATTAATTTCCATAGAGTTGTATTTATTTAATCTTGTTAAAAGTTACATGCAGTGGCCGTGCTGGAGCATTTCCTGAGCAGCAACCGTGTGAACAGCAAAATGCAGACGACTTCACGAAACTAATGATGAGCATATAGACAACAGAGACCGAATTAAATTCAGCTCTTTTGTTTCCAACATGAGCTCATTCATGGCTGTATTATTTAATTCGTGCAAAGTTACGTCTTTATTGGGACAGAACTTTACAGATTATTTTTAGCCGACTCCGACTTCACGAAACTAATGATGAGCATAGACAACAGAGAGAGAATGAAATACAGCGCTTTTATTTCCAACATGCTCTCATTCATGGCTGTATTATTTAATTCATGCAAAGTTACGTCTTTATTGGGACAGGACTTGACAGATTATTGTTAGCCGACTCCAACTTCACGAGACTAATGATGAGCATATAGACAACAGAGAGAGAATTAAATACAGCGCTTTTATTTCCAACATGCTCTCATTCATGGCTGTATTAGTTAATTCAGGCAAAGTCTTTATTGGGACAGGACTTGACGGATTCTTACGTGACTCAGTGAGTTTGTCTCTATTTCTTAGAGGCAAGCTGCATAAACTAGCTACATTTCAGGCATTTATGTAACGCATCTAATATGTGCATTAATGGCTGTTATGTTAAATAAAGTTTACTAATTACAACAAAGCAAGTAAGTATGCTTTACCTATGCACGCCGTTGTTGTTGTCTCCTCTCCCCTCAGACGCTGTGCTGCAATGGCGATCCTGCGCACAATTCTCAAAACACACACAACATGGTGCCGTTTATCTGTGAATCCGATATTACATAACCGATTATGGTAAAATGCTTAAATATCGGGAAAAATATCGTAAAATCGATATATCTGTCGATCTCTAGTTTTATGCGACGTGCAGCAAGTGTATGTTAGCTGATGTCCCGCCGGTTCATATATACGCAATCTAACCTCCGAACCACGCAGCAGATTCGTTCTGAATGAATTTCTTCCCAAATCGTCCCTCCCTAACATTTTCGTCTCGTTTTTATTCGTTGACGAAAATGTCAATAGATTTATGTCATAGTTTTTGTCATTTAAAAATAGTTTTAGTTCGTTATCGTCTCGTTGTCGTCGGTGAAAAAAATGTCGTTGACGAAAATTATTCGGCAACGAAATTAACACTGACTGGGAATGCTACTTTTTAAAGCGATGGAAAATATTACATTGCTCATTATAATGAGTAACTATATGCAGTGCGTCCCTAATTTTTCTCAGTGGTGTAATGTAACAAAGTAATAATACTTTGTTACAGTACTAAAGTATTTTTTTGGGAGTATCTGTACTTCACTTGAGTTTTTATATATCTGTCATTATTTTTATCTAAATACAGCAGAAGTTGTATAGTCATATTATGATATAATCACAAAGTTTTAGGCACATGAACAGTTTTAGGATACTGTGTTTAGATACTGACCTTCACAGATAGCAGAATATTCTGCCGTCCAAAAACAGGGTTCACACTACATTAGCTCTGTTGTTACTGCGTTTAATGCATGACCGCCTGAACCTCCATTTAACTGTTTGTTAATTTAACCAGGAGAGGGCAAAAAAGTCATTCAGATCCACATTATATAACTAATTAAGTTTTGCCAATCTACTGCGCTCATAAATCATGTGCATTTATTGGATTTTACACCCGTCGTCTCATACTCTCGTGCTTGGCTTCTCTCTGTGTTTTGGTTTTGTGTAAAACGCCAAACCCTTACAAAAAAGTACTGTGATGGGACCATGGTGCAGTGGGGTGCCACGGTAATGAATGATAGCCATATTCATGTACAAATGTACTCTATCTATAGAATTCCATGTTGCTTTTTTAATTTTTTGCTTTGGAGCTTCAAACTGTGCTGGACTCTCTAAAGATCTGATGAGCAGTCAATATCTACACAACTTGAACTGAATGTTATTGATCACCTAGGGAAAGAGATCCAAACTGATCTTCATCTTTGCTTTAAAATCTAGTGAGCTGTCTTGATTTGATTGAACAGATTTGTTTTTCAATACTATTCATTATCGAATGGACTAGAATTATTTGTAATCAACATTTCTCTCAACTCATTCTGTCAGTGTTCACCTGAGTGAGGGATGCACAGAATTTGCTCAAAACAAAGCATCTCGAAAGGCAGCATAATTTTGCTGCATATATTTTGGAACAGCCTTCAGACCTTTGGTGCCTTAAAATGCTGTAGAGTATTTGTGGGCGGCATCTTTTATTTGAAGGGAAATCTTGTGATCTACCAGTCTCAGATGTGCTCTATATAATTCTTTTTTGTTTGTTATCTGACTGTTTTGTTTGATTTTGTGTTTAATAGAGTCACCTGAAACAGATGCAGTGATGGACATGGGCTCGGCAGAACCTCTAGACTCAGAAGTTCTGTATGACTGTGTGATCTGTGGTCAGAGCGGCCCATCTACTGAAGACAGACCCACAGGACTGGTGGTACTGCTGCAGGCTTCATCAGGTATCACGCACCTTTTAATATTAGCAATGTATCTGTGTCTATTTCAGCAGTGGTCAATCAGGGCTCCAGACTAACATTTGAGAGCAGTGGCACCAGCGCCACTAAGTTCTACAGATGGTGGCGCCAGGAGCAGATTATGTAACCCTCTACGCACACCTTGGCAATATAATCACTATTGGCTAGTACATTTTTTTGTTTACTCGCCAGACTGATATACTATTTGCAACAACTGATGAAGTTCTGAATGCTGCACGCGCGCGTAGCATTGCCAATTTAGCATCTGGTCTGTCATTCCCTTCACCAAGGGAGTTACAAATGCTTATACGAGACCGTAATGCCCTACACCCTTCAAAGAACACACTTCAAGGGCTCTGCCCTTCGAAGGAAGTAGGGCATATGGATGCTCACTTCCGTTTTGAATTCGCCCAATGTGTTCACATTTTACGACAGCCTTCATTGTGTAGTTTAGGCTGACATTAAATAAGATAATATGAGGGATTCTGTAATGAAACCTGTTGTCAGTAACACTAGGTAGCTAAACGTCAGTGAGTTTTTAAGCCACAACTCTATCTTAGATCCTGGACTAAGTATTTGGAAGTAGCATATATATATCTCTAAGCATTCAAGGTAAGCATTCATTTAGTATGTTCTGTTTATTGCTAAATGTGAGGATCCCTGCTTTGTGTATAAGGAAATCACATCCAAACGTTATATTTATCAATGCACTGCATTGTGCATTGCTGCATTGTCTATACGATGGATGGGCTTACTTGGGACTTTAGTCTGCATGTCTATGATTAGCAATTTTGTTGTGTTGTGTTATTGTATTGCGGCCTTGTGGGAGCGTACACAGATTGAACATGAGAGGTCCAAGGATTGAGCCCTGAGGGACTCTGCATGTTATGGAGGTCCAGTCAGTTTCACGGTTGCCTGTGTTGCCATACTAGCTATTGCTTTCTACATTTCTTCCAAGCAGACACCATATTTAAAGTCTTGATGCATAGGTCACTAGAGAGAAGTCTGCTATTTGTATCAGAAGGTCCAGTTTGACGTTTTAAATAAACACTTTGAACAAGCTTCTCCAAAAAATGTATATTGTCATGATTTTCTCATCCCAAACCAAAACTGCATATTGTACAATTGTAATCCATTCAATATGTTGCACTTATGGTCCTAAATGTACATTTACCTTTATTTGTATAGTGCTTTTCACAATACATAGTTTTAAAGTAGCACAGTATATTAAACTTACCGAACATCACTGCTGTGTTTTTGTTTGTGTTAAATTAAGTTTGGTTTCTATTCTATTCTAGGTCTATAACAGGCAGTAGGACAAGAGTGTAGCATTACAGCTTTCCATCTGCAGGTGGCAGATTGTAGTGATCCAGATCACTGGAGCTCTTTAACTCTACATTAACCCACCCATGACTTTAAATCCACCCACTTTGCACGACTACTTGTTTTAACAACAGTGTTTAATTGCTTAATTTATCAAGCATTGTGAACTCTTAGCAGGTAGACTCGCAGGTAGTTTTCTCCCACCCCAGTCCTGTGATAAAATTAACATTCTGTTTTATGAATAATCACTGGTCTATGATTTGTCCGATTTGTGACTTTAGTATTCTTAAAAGGCCTCAAGGTCAAGGTTTGCTGTGTTTGTAGCTATCTTGTCTGACCCTATAGAGCTGGAAAATCAGTTCTTGGAGATTTGATGGATTAACAGGCTGCTGATTTGGTCTATTTTTAATTTTTATTGCTGAGTATTCCGTATGGTGGGATTTGGAGGCAGCGTGACGTGCATTACAGTTTTGACTTTGACATGGAACTTAATTATAGTATGCAAATGGAGAATGTCATAAATATGATGATGGCAGCTAATTGGCATATGATTGCCATTTCTAAAGAGTGTGTATGTGTGTGCATTTCAGTGTTGGGGCACCGCTGTCGTAGTGACACACCAAAGCGATTGCCTACTACGGATGAGGAACATATCTACCCCGAGGACACATGTGGAGCGGCCCATGATGTTAGGCTCTCCCTTATGCAACGCTACTTTAAAGATGTATGTACCACATATAAACACTCATTCTAAAACATTTGTTTTTTGTTGAGGCATATCAATACAATATGACTGTCTAAGCATACAGTTTCATTAGGGTTACATACTTTAATAATGCAATAAACCACAAGAGGCCAATGCATTACAGTGATATAACCATGGCTAAGGGTTGTTAGGCACGTAGTAAAATCACTGTCTTGGGTGTCTTATTGCTTTTATAAAATGAACAATTACAATAAACAATTATTCTGCCAGGTAATGGAGCTCATTATCCCAACTGTAGATAGTTTACAGCTGCTGCATTAATGTTGAATTCAGCTGTGCCATCAAAAATGTGTGCATATAAGCTATTTTACAGCAGCTTAAAACATTCTTATTGTACATTATTATAGTATTACATACATTATTATCCTCACCTTGCAAACTAAAGCTTTATTTTCATTTAAAGAGTTTAATACAATCAAAATGTAATGTTGTCTCTTTTATTAGCTCATGAATGATGGTTAGTTCTTCTTTTTCATTTTCTTATGCTTAATTTCCCAGAGTTCATGTCTGCAGTCTGTGTCTATTGGCTGGGACGGGGGTGTGTATGTGCAGACGTGTGGCCACACTCTGCATATAGACTGTCACAAGTCCTACATGGAGTCCTTACGGGTAAGAATCCATCAACTCTTTATACTGAACACTATACTGTAAAGAGCTTTAACTTATCAAGTGACTATTAGTTGAGACTCTGCTCTGAACCTCGTTAGAGGTTCATTCACCACTGTTTCTTCTCAGCTGAAGCTTTCAGGGAAGCGTTGTGCTTATGCTAATAAGGGCAGTCTGACATCATTATCTGCTGAATAATCTAACATGAGCAGACAATGATGTTCAGAGCGAGAGAAGGGGGTTAAACAGGGCTGTCCTTTTAGCTGTAGAGTTATCAGCACTTTAGTCTCAGCATCAGGTGACAAACCCAAGGCTGGGATGCATATTACACACAAAAATGGTAAGAGCTTCCTTTTAAACAGTTATAATCTCCAATCTGATTGGTTAAAATGATGCAATTTGCTAAGCAGTCTGACTTACGGTTTTTGCCTTCCGAGTGAAAACGGAAATAAAAATAGCCATGCGCATATCATTTGTGCTGTTGTTTTATCAACAAAGTAAAAAATGCACAAAAAAAGCTTGTGACGGAAGTATCAGAAGATGACACTGAAATGGAGCAGTTGCTCATATGATAAGACTGCATATATCTGCCTTTATACAACTGACTATACAACTTAATCTTGTCCTGTGTGCAAAAAGTATTCATGAGAAAATAAAAATACTCGTGCAGTGAAAAATGTTTTTAATTTTGTTTTTAGAATTTAGATTTTGTTAGGCTGTTTCGCTGTTAGGCTGATTCTGTCATGTGATACCACATTTATTTGCCCCTTTTCTTGAGAGAAAAAAAAAAAAAAAAGGTTTCGGAATTTTTTTTTTTTTTTTTTTTCATGATGTGCAGTATCGACACAAGTGCTTAAGTTTAAAAAGAAATGTTGGCACAAAAAAAAAACCAAATTGGAACATGCTTACAATGATTACAGAATAAGCTACAATGTGGACCAGACTTTATACTAATAGTCAAAAGACTTTGTGAGCTTATATATCAGATCATATCAAACGGATACCATTACGTCTATTTTTGAGAATGAGTCATCTGCTAAACCTCATTAAATGAACAGTGTCGTATTTGTTTGTTTTCAGAACGATCAGGTCCTTCAGGGGTTTTCTGTGGATAAAGGCGAGTTCACCTGTCCACTGTGTCGTCAGTTCGCCAACAGTGTTTTGCCCTGTCGTCCTGGCCGTGGGATGGAGACGGGTGCCTGGCACACACCCAGTAACAAGAGCATGTCCACAATGGTGAACGAAGTGGAGGACCTTCAGGAGCAGCTGGGCATTTTCCCAGTAAGCGCCAGCCTAAAGCAGAGAGATCCCATACTGGTATTTATTAGAGCGCTCTCCCCTCATTCTGTCATTACCACATTTTTTTGCCCCTTTTCTTGAAAAAAAAAAAAAAAAGGTTTTGGAATTTTTTCTTTTTTTTTCTTTCATGATGTGCAGTATCGACACAAGTGCTTAAGTTTAAAAAGAAATGTTGGCACAAAAACACAACCAAATTGGAACATGCTTACAATGATTACAGAATAAGCTACAATGTGGACCAGACTTTATACTAATAGTCAAAAGACTTTGTGAGCTTATATATCAGATCATATCAAACGGATACCATTACGTCTATTTTTGAGAATGAGTCATCTGCTAAACCTCATTAAATGAACAGTGTCGTATTTGTTTGTTTTCAGAACGATCAGGTCCTTCAGGGGTTTTCTGTGGATAAAGGCGAGTTCACCTGTCCACTGTGTCGTCAGTTCGCCAACAGTGTTTTGCCCTGTCGTCCTGGCCGTGGGATGGAGACGGGTGCCTGGCACACACCCAGTAACAAGAGCATGTCCACAATGGTGAACGAAGTGGAGGACCTTCAGGAGCAGCTGGGCATTTTCCCAGTAAGCGCCAGCCTAAAGCAGAGAGATCCCATACTGGTATTTATTAGAGCGCTCTCCCCTCCCCTCTTTTCTGTTCTGTGCATCTCATCGCTCCATCCTGATTCAGAGTAAGAACTGGTGTGCCACTCACCTCCATGTGATCCTTCATGCCCCGCCGAACGTTGCTGTGGTTTAACATCTCATAACACAAAAGCTCAAGCTAGTATCGTAGACTTGCATGTCAGGCCATTAAACTCTGCTCTGAAAATCAGAGAAGCCTTCACAAAGTGACTTTTTTTTTTTTCTCCCAGGTGGAGTCAAATCTGAGTAAAGAGATGGAATCTGTTATAAAGGACATTAAAAACACCACGCAGAAAAAATACATGGATTATGGGAAGAACCCAGGGTCACCTGACAATGACTTCCTTTTCATGTACTCCGTGGCCAGGTAAGAAAGAGCCATGAAATGCATTTTTTTTTTTTTATATATATAAGCTTGAATTTTCTCATTATGTGTGCTATTAAGAAGGAAGCTCAATCAATTTTGGTAGCAGTTGTTTCCCGGAGGAAGTGTGTTGCTTGTGTTAATTCAGCATCATTGACGAAAGGAAAAATGGCATATTGACGATATTTACCTGCTCGTATAGTTTGTTCTCAGATCAGTGGTTTGTCCACATGGGTTTATTAAACATTATCTGCCTTTTTGTTCTTTGAATCGTTCCTTCGTTTGTTTATTTGTTCTTAAATTCTTTCCATTCTTTTTTGTTTCTTTTGTTTGTTGCTGCTGCTCGGTGTTTAGGTTGTTTTTCTTTCCCTTTGTTCTTTGCTTCTTTCTCTGTCTTTTGTTTGTTTGTTTCTATTGTTTACTTTTCAGCTTGTGCTCTTCTCTTTGTTCTTTGTATCTTTCATTCTGTGTTAGTCTTATTTTTTTTCTTTGGTCATTTTTTCATTCTCTTTTTCTATTGTTTTGTTCATTTGTTGTGACTGGTTTGTTCTTTTTAGGGCTGGACCAGAAAATTCGATTATTCGAATATTCGTTCAGTGGGTTGACTTTTGATATTCGAATATTCTTCTTCTTCTTTTTTTTTTTCGCAAAACGGTTCTCATTCGCGCTTGAATATGAATCGCCCATGAGTGAACGTCATGAACGTCATGATTTAGTTCATCTGAAAGAGAAGACAAAAGTGCCGAAGACCTTAGCTGTGTGGGAGCACTTTACATTGAGTGAGGACAAGACAAAGGCAGTGTGCCAAATATGCGATTTGAAACTGGCCACAACAGCACATCAAGTTTGAAAAATCTGTAAAATTCTGTAGGTAGTACGCCTATAGTATATTGTTGGTGTAAAACAAAAAACGAGCTGCTTTTATCCGCCATGTTAATCAGTATTTTTACACATGATAAAAACGTGCACTTAATTTGCTTGGAAAATACTTGCGAATACGGCAGTCATAAAAAACGTACAGTAGCCCAGCCTAATAATAATTTGTCTATATTAAAAGTATTGCTCTTAACAGACCTGTGTGTTTTGTATCACTAGTGCAGTGTCAGTTCTCGGAGCATATAAAAGCACTGCCCGCGTGATTGTTGCGTGTCCATATTGCACCAAAATGCGACACTGCACTCCCTTGGGTCCGCAGCAACACACCCACCACGCGTGAAGTCGATTGGATGAACGGTTCTCGACATAATAAAAATGTAAACAGACAGACACACAGAGATTCCTGCCTTTATTACACCGTGTCTACACCGGACGTGACAGTTGCCGCGCCGTGCCGCAACAGCTAAAGTCTGTCTACACTGGACGTGAAAAAGCGACCGTTGAAAATCATTTGAAATGTGTATCAATACGTCATAAATAGAACGCAGCAGCAGTTTTCTGTCGGGAATTTGTCGTGTATTGACAGCATCACTGATTATAATGAGTTCTATAGTATTTTGTCGCGCCGCACCATTCGCGTCAGTTGTAGACACGGGGTTAGAGAGAAGAATATGTTCAGCCCCCTCCCTCCGAAGCTTTGAATATTCGGTGTTGATTACTACCAAAGCTTCGAAGCTCAAAAAATGGTATTAGGACCAGCCCTAGTTCTTTTATTTCTTTGTGTTTTTTTCTGTCTCTCTGTCTGTCTGTATCTGATCACATTGTACTGGATGATGGTGTCTTTGTTTAGTCTGTTAACTTCATCTTGACAGTTCAGTGATTACAGGCTGTCCTCCTGCTCCCACTCCAGCATCTTTGGTTCTGTGCTGTCTTTAGCAGGATGATGATTCTCAGGCCATTAGCCCCTCCACACCTCTCTTTCCTTCTGTCTGTCTGTGTCTGTCTCGCTCTCAGTCACTTATCAGTGGCAGCCAGGTGGAAGCACGCACCTGTGCATTATCTGTGTGAAATTACCGGTTTCTTCTCTTCTCTTCTCTTCTCTTCTCTTCTGAGGAGATTTTGTTAAGCTTCTGTAAGACACAACATGTATGCTGTTAATTTGAAACACTTGTATTCAGTTCAGACAGATTGCAGTCTCTGCATTTTCTGATTTCTGCACATCTCAGATTCATCTGTTTGTGTATAAAGGACATCATGTCGGATTCTTTATTACACTAATAATAACACTCACAAATAATAATTACACACACAATAATAAAAAATACAATTAAATAGTTCCATTGTCAACTTCAGACACCATTTCTTGATTAGATGGAAATTGTACTGGATAATTCATAATATAGCCTTTTAATGTTGTATTGTTTGAAGAAACTAAGTATTCTCTGTAAGACTTTACAGTAAGGTACTTAACGTTAATGCATTAACTACCATTACAGATGAGCAATGCTTTTGTTTTAGTGTTTATTAATTACACTATATTAACAGACACAACACTTGATTTTAATAATTTATTACTAAATGTTGGATTTAACTTGAACTGCAATTCATAAATTCAGAAGTATTTTTCATTGTTAGTTCATGCTAATGTAATAACTAATGTTAGCAAATTTAACCTTATTGTAAAGTTATCATATGTTATAACTCTGTTCACAGTTTTTAATGAAAGCTTAAAATGTATTATAGTGTGTTTTATAAGACATTGTAAAAGGATAGGTCCAGCGCTAAAATCTTAGTAGATGATGCATGTTTTCAGATATTTTATATTTGTTTAAATACTTTTTTTAATGCTTTATATACGCTTCAGGTAGTGTTACTGAATCGTTGGACCTGTTGATAATTTCCTGCAGAGCTGATATAGTCCACATGCTCACTAAGGGTGCTTTCACACCTGTAGATCGATTGCTTTGTTCCGAAACAGGGATTAAAATTATTACAATGTTGCTTTTTATTCTTGGTGCGGTTCGCTTTCACACGGCAAAGTTTATAAACGGACCAAATTTGTTCATGCAAGTCACGCGCGAGTAAACTGTTCTCTCATTGGTCAAAGTTCCACGGTTTATTTTCCAGGATTCCACTTAGCTGTCACGGCTGTCATCCGTCAGGATGGAACGACAACAGCTTTTTTTTTTGTAGCTGTCCTTTATATTCATTTATAATTTTGAGCAGGAGTCCAGGAATCATCAGGAAAACATTTTTAAATGCACCTACTAGGAAGAAGAGCAATAAGACGGCATTA
>NW_015632734.1:133375-148238 GCF_001515625.1 Sinocyclocheilus rhinocerous
GTTGTGTATATTTATTATGTATATATAAATACACACACATGCATGTATATATTTAAAGAGCAGGTCATATGTTTTTTTAAAGTGTCCTAAAGAGTAATTTGTCCAAGATTTCGAAACGGTTCGTTCGATTCAGTTCTGAGCGAAATGTCTGTAAACCCCTCCCTTTGTTTAACACTTATGCAAGCTAATCGTGCCCACAGCTAAAGTTTAGCTGCTAAACTTTAAATACTTAACAAAACAATAATGGTGGATACGTTAGCCGAGTGTACAATACAGTTTGAAAACCAAAACATGTCTACTGTAATGTCTGAAGAACGACAGGCAAAAGACACTCCGTCTTAACTTTTAATTATAAATCAGAACAGCTGTATCACATGCGCACCAGCCTAACTAACTAGTCTCTCTCTACCGGGTCTTTTACTCTCTACATTAACCCTATAACTACATAACATTAGCACAAAAAAAATTGATATTTTGAGCACTCAATTGAAAATTGACACATAACGTATCAATCGTACTTACAGGTTGTGGTTCGGAGACGCTTGTTGGTCTAAATAAAGAAGATTAGAAGCCAACGAAGATAAAAGGCAATATTAGAGAAGCAGTCCTCGGTAAAATGATGAGCACAACAAAAGGTTCGAATTGTATTGCTGTGGTATCGTGGAAAACAGCATCTTCTCGACACAAAGAGTGTACGTATTTCATGGGCAGGCGGGGATTATTCTAATGTATTACCCAGTGACATAGATCGGTAACAGGCAGAAGATTCGAAAATATAAGGACTCGTTAAGGCGATTCTGAGTCGACTCTTTCTTTTGAGAGACAATATCTTTATTTATCATGCACTTTTTTGATTAACAACTTTGCAGACTGTTTACATTGAAGGATAGCTACCTTACAAACTGCAAAAGAGATATTTTTCGAAAACCCATATGACCTGCTCTTTAAGAAAAATTGTTTATATATGAAATATATTTATATATAATATTAATTATATGAATATAAATATACACATGTAAATATTTTCAAAATATATACAGTATGTGTGTGCCTTTATATGTACATAATAAATATACACCGTACACACACACACATATTATGTAAACACAAACTTTTATTTTGGATGCGATTAATCGCTTGACAGAACTAGAATGGAGTAAATTTATTCATTTGATTACAGCAAAACACATTCATTTTATAGCCAAATTACAACCAAACTGCTCTTTATATATCACATCAGCCATATTAATTAGGGGTGGTCCGATCAGGATTTTTGAGGCCGATCACTGATCACAGAAAGCAGTATCTGCCGATACGATCACCGATACTGATCTTTTTAATGCCTTCTTTTTATCATGTAGAATTATTTATAGTGATGATCCAATCAAGATTTTTAGATGTTTATTCAAGGTAGGGAATGTTCATTTCGGTTATTTTTCCTAACCGACAACCAACGTTCGTTAACCGACAAGATTATTTAAAATTAGAATTGAATTCAATTAGAAAGGATAAGTGTCTGTGACCGGTTAAAAATACTAACATATTTGTTTCCCGGGGATTAATTTTACATGCGCAAAAAGCAGCAAACAACAGAACATGAGGATTCACATGGTCTTCATATCACATCACGCACCTTTAAAAGGAGTAGTTGCTTCCACTGTTAGAAGGAACAAATTCAAGTGATTACGCCGGCACCGCTTTGCTACCTTGACAATGCAGCCTGTTCATTATTATAATAAAATACAGTCAGTCAAAAATATGGATTTGAAGCCATTTGTGCATTTTGAGAGAGAGAGAGCGTGCGCTGTGATTCACTCACGCTGTTTGTGAAATTGTCTCGCAGTAAGTTTTCAAATGACTTTATATGTTATTTAATTAAGAAATATGAACTGTACCTCACCTTCAGCATTATAATTATTTCACCTGCGCCGGACAGAGACTGAGGCGCGTCATCAGCTTGAGATCGGTTTATGAGATCCACTTTTATAGAGACCGCCGATCAAACATCCCAAAGCGATTATCGGCCGATAGCGATCGGTAGCCGATCAATTGGAGCACCCCTAATATTAAAGGGCTAGTTCACCCAAAAATGAAAATTAGCCCATAAATTACTCACCCTCAAGGCATCCTAGGTGTATATGACTTTCTTCTTTCAGACGAATCCAGTCGGAGTTATATAAAAAATTGTCTTTGATCTTTCAAGCTGTTTAATGGCAGTCAGCGGGTGTTGCATGCATCAGTCCAAAAGAAGTTAAATAAAAAGCGCCCACCCATAATAAAAAGTGTCTCACACGGCTCCGGGGGGTGAACAAAGGCCTCCTGTAGCGAATCGATGCGTTTTTGTAAGAAAAATATCCATATTTAAAATGTAATAATCAATTTAATCTAGCTTGCGCTCACTATTGTACATGGAAGTAGTTCCGGACGGATGATGTAGGATGTCGGCGTTGCGCATGCGCCGCTCAGAAGTGACGAACGCGGAAGCGCAGCAGAGAGATCAAAACAAAACAATGGTCACTTATTAGAAGTACAAAACGAGGATTTGTAAAGAAGAATGTTGGAGGATTTCGATATAAGCCAAGAGGAGACTGGTTTTCCTTTGCTAAAGTAAGGAAACTTTGCTTCCTTTGCTCCTGTCAGCACATTAAAGTGATTATTACGTCTTGAATATGGATATTTTTCTTACAAAAGCGCATCGATTCGCTACAGGAGGCCTTTGTTCACCCCCCGGAGCCGTGAGAGACACTTTTTTTTATGGATGGGCGCTTTTTATTTCACTTCTTTTGGACTGAAGCACTGCAACACCCGCTGACTGCCATTAAACAGCTTGAAAGATCAAAGACCATTTTTAATATAACTCCGACTGGATTCATCTGAAAGAAGTAAGTCATATACACCTAAGATTCCTTGAGGGTGAGTAATTTATGGGCTAATTTCCATTTTTGGGTGAACTAACCCTTTAATCAACCAGTAGTCTTGAACTTACTACGGTTTCGGTCTCTGTAGTAATTTGAAGTTCATTGTCTTCAATTCAGTGTTCAAGGACACAATGAGTTCATTGCTGGTAACTGCAAGCTTGAATCCCCTTAAGGCCATAGCACTGAACCTTAACTACTACACCACACCACCAGAAATGAAATTTCACTGTCGAGGACCTGAACCTCAGTTGTCTATGTGGCAAGGGGACTACTGTCCATGATTCAAGTGTGAGGCGACTGTTCAAATTGTTCAAGAATGCCATTCTTCTGGGATGATGCATTGTGGATGATGCTGATGGACACTGGGAGAAGGTCGAGACTGATGTTGGTGCATTTTTGCAGTCCAGACCAGTCAATCAACACGCATCCAAACACTGGCTCTGTATGAATGAGTGTGTGTGCAGTCTTGGAGCTCTTATGAAAAAATCCCCACGCTCAAGCGTTGCTGAAGAGATTTCACACTTCAGCAATGCAGCCATTTTCTGAGCTACATTAAACACACATCCACAGAGAGGGCCAGATTTACTCAGTCTCAGTACATTAGAGATCAGATCAGCAAGGGAACAAGAAAATAGAAAGTATGGACAAAGAAAGAGAAAGTGTGTGCCACTTGCCACCAGAGTGGTTGCTAGGATGCCATTGTTTTTTGTTTTGTTTGGTTTTGTTTCTGTTTTTTTGTCTTGTTTTTTTGGTGTTTTGATTTGTTTGGTTTGGTTTGTTTTTGTTTGGTTTGGTTTTGTTTGTTTTGATATGATTTTGGTGTTTTTCAAAATTGTTATGCTGTATCACTTTACATGACACAGTTTAATTTAATTCAGTGATTTGTTCAAATGTAAGTGGCTGGTAAAATATAGTTGCCTTCCAGAATGTCAGATTTGCCAGCAGATATCCTGTAGTTAGAGCAATTCGGTTGTATTTAGGAGAATTTGAGTGTAGTTTGAAGTTAATTATTTCTCTGGATGTTAGTGTAGATGGGATGACATTGACTTTGGCCAGTCAAACAGCTGACACCTTATTCTTCAGAAATAATTCTAATATGCTGATTTGCTGCTCAAGAAACATTTCTGGTTATTATCAATGTTGAAAACAGTTGCGTTGTGTAATATGTTTGTGAAAACAGTGATAATTTTTTTTCAGGATTATTGATGAATAAAACTTTTAAAATAACAGCATTTGTTTGAAATCAACATTATGCAACTCTTTACTGTCACTATTGATCAATTGAATGCATCCTTGCTGAATAAGTGTTAATTTCTTTAATAAAATCTTACTGACCACAAGCAAGTGTATTTTGAAGTTGACACGCATTGCTCATGGTGTGAGACACTGTAAAAAATATTAAGGTGCAATGAAACCGCTAAAGGCACCTTTTGACTTGTGTAAATGGACCAACACCTCAAACAATAGTGCAGACATAAGTGCAAAAGTGCTCTTCTGTCTAAACGTTCTTCTCACATGCCCTCGCATTGCTGTTTCTGTGAAGGATTTTGTTGAAAATGTCACATTTAATTGACCATTCACAGCATTTTAAATCAAAATATGAGAAGAGCAACAACTGCTTACTGAAGGAATAATTGTATGCAGTCTTAGTTATCTATAGGTGGTGCTATTGCTCTGTCCATGAGTCTGTAGATGAGCCAGCATCTGGTATGTGGCTGGTGTTTTGCTTCTGGTAATAATGGCATCCTCTCTGCTGCAATAAGAATCCACAGAGCCTGTAAAGGCACACAAGTCTGTGAGAGATGTCACTTCTTGTATTGCATTCAGAGGAGATGAAATTAGACATTTTAAAGGCTGAAATAATGTAAAATGACATTAGAAATACAATGCTGTTTGATATTTTGCCGTGTAAGTCACATGACGTTGCAGTCACACACAGTTCATCTACATTACACTGTACTGCTCACAGAAGTACTGCAGGTTAATTAGTGTGATTTAGTGTGTGGTCATAAGTCTGGCTCTAGGATCTCTTAGGCATGTTGGGAATAGAAAAGTAAAATTCTGATTGCTACATACTGCATAATATACAGCATACAGTATATGTTTTGTGTGTGTAATTCAATCAGTAGTGTCATGTTGTCGTCTCAAAATGGACTCTTTAGCATGTTTATCCAATTTTGATGATTCAAAAGATTTTTGAACAGATTAGATATGAAGTTGAAATGTGTGGCTTTGGAAATTAAAGGTCAAGTCAAGCATAGCTGAAAGAATAATTGAATTAGCCTCTGGAACTGGACTGTTGCTCAGTGGTCCAGATGAAAGTAAACTTTGCATTTCATTTGGAAATCAAGGTGTGAAGTCTTGAGGAAGACTGGAGAGGCACAGAATCCAAGCTGCTTGAAGTCCAGTGTGAAGTTTCCGAGGTCAGTGATGATTTGGGGTGCTGTGACGTCTGCTGGTGTTGCTCCATTGTGTTTCATCAAGTCCAAAGTCAATGCAGCCGTCTACCAGGAGATTTTGGAGCACTTTATGCTTCCATCTGCTGACAAGCTTTATGGAGATACTGATTTCCTTTTCCTGCAGGACTTTAGCACCTGCCCACAGTGTCAAAACCACTTCCAAGTGCTTTGCTGACCATGATATTACTGTGCTTGATTGGCCAGCCAACATGCCTGACCTGAACCCCATAGAGAATCTATTTTTGACTTTCATGAGCTGTAAGCTCTAATCATCAAAATTAAAACAAAACAAAACTTTTGAAATGTTTTACTTTTCATGTAATGAATCTAGAATATATGAAAGTTTCACTTTTTGAATTAAGCTACAAAAAAGTGAACTTTTTCACGATATTCTAATTTCTGAGATGCACCTCCATATGTATTTTTTTTAATGCTTAGATTAAATTGATCAAAAGTGACATTAAAGATATTCACCAGTATGACTTGTTTTTCATAAAAATGTTGAGCAGCACACCTGCACTAAAATGAATAATAATCAGAAATGTTTACTGAGCAGCAAATCATCATATTAGACTGATTTCTGAAAGATCGTGTGACACTGAAGACTGGAGTAATGATGCTGAAAACACAGCTTTGATCACAGCAATAAATTACATTCTACAATATATTCACATAGAAAATAGCTGTTTTAATTTGTAATATTTCACTTTTTTTTTTTTTTTATCAAATAAATGAATTCCGTTATTTACTAAACTATACAGACCCCAAGACTTTAAACTGTGGTGTATATCTATACTGCAGAAATAGCACAAGGTCTGTCATTGTTCCTCTGTTGTAATCTGTCTGCTGAGGTAAAGCTGCAGGTTCATCAGGCTTTGCTCCAGAAGCCCCTGCTGGTGTCCGGTGGGTTTGTGAGCTGCAGGCAGGGGGCAGCAGTGATCCACAGCAAACGTTAAAGGCGTTGATCAGTGTGTAAAAGGACAGGTTTTCATGTGGTCTGATATCTGTCACATCCTCCTACACGCCTGGAGGCTCTACGCAAACTCCATTCATCATGTTACACACTCTAACACTGGTGTGTGTGTGTGTGTGTGTTCTCTGTGTGTTTCAGATCAGCTGTTTCATGTGCTGGCCATGCACATGCGTCTCTACAGCATAGATTCAGCGTACAACCCCTGGACCAGACTCACACAGAGCACGCACAGCAGAGACACTGAGTGAGTACACACACACAATCACATTTCCTCAACTGAGATGCTTTATAAAATGATAAATTGCACTACTCATAATCCTCAACAGAGATCCAGCGATCAGAGACGTTACTGTAATTATGGAAATTAAATTGTTGGCAAAAGAACTTCCTACTCCCACAATGAAGGAATTCTTTTTTTTTTTTTTTTTTAAAGAATGTTTTTTAATGTTTTCAACATTGATAATAATCAGAAATGTTTCTTGAGCAGCAAATCAGCATATTAGAATGATTTCTGTAGATCATGTGACACTGAAGACTGCAATAATGATGCTGAAAATACAGCTTTGATCACAGTAATAAATTACATTTTAAAATACATTTTAAATTATATATATATATATATAATAGGGGTGTAACGGTTCACAAAATTCACGGTTCGGTTCGATACGACACAGTGGTGATTTTTGACTATCTCTGGCTATCGTCGATACAAGATCATCGTCTTTAGACGCATCCCATATATATATATATATATATATAAACTATGTAAATCAAATTATATTCAAATCAGTCTAAAAAACATGTTGACATTTCAACATTCAAAGATACACATGCACAAAAGTGTTTTGTTGTATTTGGTATTTTATTTAAAAGAAAAAAATGAATAAAAAACAGAAGGCAGAAGGTTCTGCTTTCACTTGCTTTTTATGCTGTGTCTCTGCTGCTGCATCTTTTTGAGAGGGAGAGAGACTTGCGCAAATGGGGTTTCCATAGATACCAATAACTGCTGCATCTGGCAAATTATGGTGTGCAGCACTACATTTCATGAGTGCGGCGCTTTATTTTGAGGGTTTATGGCTGTGTGGAGGTTACCGCTCACCACGTCTCCTGTTTAAAAGGCACTTAACACTCTCGGGCTGCTTAAATGGCCTCATTTCTCCTGCGCTGGGGCTGTAAGACAGGGTTTTCACCTGTGCGTCTCTTAGGACTGTTCAGAGGGGAGGCAGCTGTGCCTATAAATACCTTGTTAGAGGCTTTTGAAGGAAAACTCTGTGACTGGACCCCTCAGGCACTTTAGCCGAGCTATTAATACATCCATTTGAATAAAACCACTGCCTGTAATCACTTATCAAGCACAAAAGACAATGTGTTTTTCTTATCTGAGAGGTAGAATTTGGACAGTAAAGTCGTTCTTTATATGTTGGGATGTCATTGCTTTATTCTGGATGCAGTGTTTTGAAGTATCATCTGCATTCAAATGCTGCACAAGCTTTTTGCTCAATGTCTTTTAGTCAGCTGGTGTTTTTAGGTGGATGTATAAAGTGTCCTCAAGTGTAAGTAACCACAGATACAGTGAATCAAATGAACTGTAAATATAATCCATTAAATTGGCAAATCAGAAAATGTCAGAATAGTTTACTTATAACTTTTGAAATGTTAAGAAAGTGTGCTGTGTGTTTGAGTGTTGGTGAATTCTGCTCTAATGGACAGCAGTTTGTCCCACACACTCGAATATTTTTAGAATAATATTTTCTTTTTGCATTTTAATTGCAGTCTTGTGTTTATGTAACCTGTCCACCTACTGCACATTTACAGTGAAACTCTATTGAAAGAACTTGAAGCCTTGTGAATATTCACCCACAGGAAATAGTCCTTTTCTTACATGATTTAATTTGTGCGGTTTCATGGGCAAGATAGACGTGAAAGTGTTGTCTGTAGATCACGTGCATCATGCATCCAAGTTAAAAAATGCTGTGTGTACTGTAGATGATGTTTTTGTGTTTTAAGTCTGCTTTTTTTTTTTTTGGTGGCGGTCATGTTTTCTGTGTTTCTGAAGCACTGAGTGTTGTATTGTGGTATAATTGTGTGTGTGTTTTGTGCAGGTACTGTGATGATGAACGTCCTGAGGTGCCCATGCTCTTCAGAGACGTCCCGTCCCTCCTCATCATCTTCATCCTTACCATGCCTCAGCCTTTACGCAGAGGTAACACACGCATACATATCACAAATACTATTCATGTTTTAATAGCAGATATATTGTTAATGATAAAAATGTGATTTAGAAAAAGTAAAAATTAAATCCAAACCAATCAATCATTCCCCTGACCTGTAGATAAACTCTATAATAAAAGGTTTTTCTTCCATCATGTCAGTTTCAATTTGAAGTACAACCTTTTCACAGCAAAACACAATAGCCAAAATTCTCAGATTGAGCTGCTCAGATTTTTAGACAATTGAATGAAACAATTTGAAGTTTACAAGTAATTCAGTAATTGCTAAATACAAGAATGCAGGATGTCTTAAATGAGAAATAGCCAGTTGTCAAAGTCAGTCACTTCAGTAACAATGTTGAGAAACAGGCTGTGGCTTTAATTTCAATTAGTAATGTCTCTAATTTTCAGGCTGAATTACTGTATTGTGATGTTGCTCCTTACTGTGGTAGAGAATTACTGCAATTAATTAACTTGTGGTTAAGATATTTGTTGAAAAGGATTTATGTTGTGATAAAGATTTTGGTTAAAAATGACTTGCATCGTGATTGAAAATTGCATCATGGTAAAGATTTTGATTGAGAATTTCTTAAATCAGGGGTTCCCAAACTTTGCCATTCCACAAAATAATTGTGAAATGATTGTAAAAAAAATAATAAACACAATGCGTCTCATTTTAAATAAACACTAAAAACCGAGGTGACAAATTTACTTCAGTCAGAAATTTAATTTTGCAATGGTTAAATAAATGTTCAGCAATATCGTCAAAAGATTTTTGAACTTTGGCACATTTTTTCTCTATATAGAGATGATATGGCAAGGAAATAATACATAATTTTGTACATTTTGTTATGCTAGCGTGTGGAAATGTTTAAATCTTGTAGTGTTACAATTAACCCCGTGTCTGTGCCCCGCTCACCCCGTTTCCTTATTGTTTGGTAGCCAAATGCAAATGAAGGAACTAAAACAGCACCGAGTTCAAACAGACGATAGAAATGAATAGACATACCTGAAACAGTTTCGTAACATTTGAATTTTCCGGTGTATGCAATCTCATGCAGAATACAGCGCAGTGAAGTGAGCGAGTTTCTTCTCATTAATAAAGCGGACCGATCGAGCCCTTTAATAACGGCGTCGCTCTGAGACCCTCACTCACTGTTATTACAACTCGTGTACTTATATTAATAGAATATTGCAATTAGTAATTAATGTTGGTATATCGTGCAGTCCTAGACTGAACTGTGTGAGTGTGAGTGTGTGTGTGTGTCATTGAAACGCAAATTTAGCTGCAGCCAAGTGACTTTGTACAACCTACCTTGTCCCACTCTGCGACCCACAGTTTGAAAACCCCCGACTTAAATCAAGGTAATTACTTTGGTTGAATTGGACTTAAATCATGGTAAAGTCCATGAGAACTTCTTGAAAAAAATCTGCCATGAGGCACAGGGCCAACCAACAGAAAACACATGAGGGGAAATCACCATGATCCACTATATGTGCCATTTACAGCAACAACAAAAAAATCTTCCTCTTTCCCTTCACATGAGTTTAGTCTTTAGATGGGCCATGACTGTCATTTGGTTGATCACTGGTCATTGATTGGCACTCAAATAAGAATAGAGTGTTTTGTCATTGTGAGCATGGGATCGATTCGAGTCCATCATTCTGAAGACTCAAGACAATAAAGCTTGTATTAGAACAGAAACGAGTTCTGCATGTGTTAGAGAATAGATTAGTGCTTTCACAAAGGTGTCATTGTCTCTGGTGAGGAATGTTAATGGAGTGTCATTGTGTGTGTGTGTGTGTGTGTGTGTGTCTTTCTCATCACACAACCGGGCCTAACACCTGCTACATGCACACAAGTGCTAATTACCCTCTCCAAAAAAAATCAGATGTCCTTTTTCTGTACACAGTCACGTAATTGATTTTTGTGTCCTAACAAAAGACCTGTGATTCTCTTGAAAGCTCTGGGGTCTATAGAGCTCTTTGAGTGAGTGTCTCTCTGTGCATCTTGTTATTGGTGCTTTTATTCAAGGATATAACCAACATTTTTACATTTGGGGAGGCCAAAGTAAAAGCTTAAGAACCTGCTGTATATATATAGCAGGTGATGATTTGTGATAAATAATCCATTAAAAATATTCTACTGTTTCAAGGCCTTAGGTCACATTTAATTTTCACGTCTTTTGTTTTGTAGTGCATGCGTGTGTGCTTGTGTGTGTGTGTGTGTGTGTGTGTGCGTGCGTGTGTATGCACTGCAAATATATTGAGCAATGCATTTTGAATGTACACTATTTTAAATTAATACTTTTGATCAGGGGTGCAATACATTGATTATAAGTGGCAAAGACATTTATAATTTTACAAAAGATTTCGATTTCAAGTACTGTTCTTATGTTTCAATGATTTCTGAAGGATCATGTGACACTGAAGACTAGAGTAGTGATGCTGAAAATTCAGCTTTGAATCTCAGAAATAAATTACATTTTAAAATATTTTAATATTAATGCAATTTAAAATATATTTGAATAGAAAACAGCTATTCTGAATGCCAATAAAGTTTCACAGTATTGCTGTTTTACTGTATTTTTGATCAAATAAATGTAGCCCTGGTTAGACTTTTCAAAAACATGAAAAAACATTTACAGACCCCAAACTTTTGAGCAGTAGTATATTGTTGGTAAAATGTACACAAGGGTATGACTTACAGGATATATTTCAGTATCTGTCAAACATTAAATGTGCTGTCTGCTTTGGCTGAGATTGCACAAGACTTTATATTAAACAAAGTACAGCTCTTGCAGATAAATTAGATTGTGGTGTAGGTTAAAAACATTAAGTTCATAAAGTTACACAAAGAACTTCCAAACATTGGTATAAAAAATGATAATACTATTCCTACTGCTTGAACTGTAGAGCCAATGCAACCGCAAGGTCATGGGTTCAGATCAAAATGCGCACGCTGCTTTTACAAGCTATTTAAAAGGAAGGAAAGTGAGGAAAAGAGGGAATGCCCCCGCCCCCGCGGTGATACCGTTATTACCGGTGTTGTCACACGTCTATTAACCGGCGGGAAAATTTCCTCACCGTCACAACCCTAGTATATATGCGTTAGGCTAACCCGAGACTTGTCATAGCACTTGCATATTATTGCCCTTTTGTTGATTTTGATTGCTTCTGTTGTCCTCATTTGTAAGTCGCTTTGGGTAAAAGCATCTGCTAAATGACTAAATGTAAACATAGGCTACTACATCTGGTGTTAACCATGATATCATATGATAGCCATGCTGTGTGTGTTTGTGTGCAGAGCACTTTACGTGTGTGGTGAAGGTGCTGTACAGTCTGCAGTACACACAGGCTCTGGCCGCTCTGTCCATCAGATTCAGTCGTGAGGAGAGACTCGCCTGGAGCAACACTGCAACTGCCAAGAAGGTGCCGCAAATTACCGATCAAAAAACTTTCTCAGACTTACTTCAGCCAGTTATAGCAAAGGATGTGTGTTAGAATAGTTTCTTGAAGTTCTGCTTTGTGGAACAACAATATAAATTGGTTCACAATTGGCGCCTTAATGTAGATCCAGTTGATGTTTGGTCATTGGTGTGTATATTTGTATTGTTTATTATTCAAAGGCTCAATGTGGCTCATCCAGTCAGACTTCAAAGCTGGAACTATCCATTTTATGATGATTAAATTGCACATTAAAACCCTTGAGGATAAGCTAATTTTATTAAGAGAAGGAATGTGTTATTGGCCCTCAGTGCTGTTTGTTTAAGGGGGTGATCGTAATAATGTTCAGATAACCCAGAGTGAGGAAATCCTTCAGATAAATCTCACTCCGAGGTTTTCACTAGCACAGAAGAGATCATTAGCAATGGTTCTGCACTCCATTAAATGACTCTTTTTGAGGCTTTGTGGGAAATAAATGGAGTAATGTGAAGAGTTTCATCATGTCATCAGTCAGACTGCTTTAATTCCACATTATAGAGTCACACGACATCCCTCTCTCTGCCTGAAATTTCCATTGCTTTTGCAATTTGCCGACATTTAAAATAACACATGGAATGTGTTTCAAAACTTAGCAAGCTGCCTTCCTAGACAGCATTATAGGTGCATTCAGATGTTTAAAAAAAATGTTGTTTAAATTCAAATGCTCAGTTTCATCTGTGATGGCCAACAATGGTGTCTAGGTAGTCATGCTCACTAGGATTTGAAATTCAGTCCAGTTGGTACAATAACAGTGATTCCAGTTAGGGAAAGCACTAAAGGTTTTTCAGTTAGTGTTTTCAGCTTGTTTATTTTCATATAAAAATACGGCATGCAGTTGCATCAAACAATGGTATAAACATCATTCAATGTAAATTGTGATAATCGTAATTAATAATCGCAATTACAATTTCAAGGGAATAATCGACAATTATGATTTTTGTCATAATCGTGCAGCCCTAATTTCAGTCTGATGGGAGAGTAATTTAAAACATTGTTTTTTTTTCATTCATGCAATTTCACTCGCAGAACACGCCAAACTCTGACAAATCATGGGAGTCGCTCCTGGGTCATGTGATCTCTGAGCTGACGAAGGCCAAAGATGTGTATGACACCAACTCTGAGGAAACATTCGTGGTGAGTCACAGCACAACAGAACAGTTTTATCACACCGTTATATAGGAGTCTTTTTCTAGTTTTGCAATTATTAATTCATTTATATGCATTGCAATGATGAGTTGACCTAACAAAACATGCTGATAATTTGATTTGCCTTTGATTAATCTTACAAAGTACATTTACTGGAGAAAAAAAATGATGCTCATGTCATTGACTTCATTAGCAGTTATAATGAGAATATGTAGTGCAACAACAGTGGGTTTTTTTTTTTTTTTTTATATATATGAAGAAAAGACACTTATCCAAGGGACCCATTGTTGAGCTTGCCTTGCAAACATGTCATGAAACACATCTTTTCACTTTCCTAGACTAGTCTTTTTCTAGTCAGATCTTTTTTTTTTTTTGCATCTCAAATCAGGATACATTACAATAAAACTAAATTGGTACTTGGAACTTTACACTTTACAAATGTAAAATCATTAAATCGGTTATGTTTATGTGCAAGGACTATGTATGTGTGTTCACTATTGTTCAAAAGTTTGGGGTCAGTAAGATTTATTTTATTGTCTGTTTTTCTTGCCAAGGCTGCATTTATTTGATCAAAAATACAGTAAAAACAGTTATATTATGAAATATTATTACAATACAAAATAACTGTTTTCTGTTTGAATATATACTAAAATGTAATATATTCTTGTGATGGCGAAGCTGAATTTTCAGCAGCCATTACTCCTCTCTTTTACTCCATATTTATTTATTTTTTAGATTGAAAAGAACATCATTTATTCTAAACATATTTTTGTAACAATGTAAAAGTGCCGTTACTTTTGATCAAATAAATGCAATCTTGCTGAATAAAAGTATCCATTTCTTTTCAAATAACTTCGAATTTCATAATGGTTTTTATATAAAATTCCTAAAGTTTTATGACAGCCAGCCAAAGAAGAGTCATTCTCTATTCTAGAGGAATATGGAGCTCACTGTTATTTGAGCCTGAAGCTTGTTCTGATCTCTGAGGAAGCGGCTTTATCAGCAGGGAATGAGCTGTTATTAATGGTGTCTTCTCTCTGTAGTTGAGCTCCAGTGTGTGGTCTCCTCAGTCCATTGAGTTCAGCCTACAGCACTTCTGTCTGCCCTTCCTGAGACTGTCCTGTTTACTGCAGCACCACCTGTATGGAGACAGCTTACCCGGCTGCCTGGTACACACACACTAACACACATTTCATCTGCTGTCTAAATGAAGACGGATTTTCACATAGTTGACAGACTGCCGCTGTCTGTGGTCACAGGTGGAGGAGGAGTTCTCTCTGCTGGCCGGGTGTCTGGGTTTGGCTGGTTCTGTTCAGTCCAGTGCAGCGTGTCTGGAGTGGAACCTCAATGCTTTCGATCTGATCAGTCAGTGGTGTTCAGAAGTCATCGCTCGGTCCGATACTCCCACTCAGCAGTCTGTGGTCTGTATTTGTGTCTCCTGCTAACACCAGTGATTTAATCAGTCGTTGTCTTTAATACGGTTAACCACTGTGACCTAACCAAGCATGACCTGTGACAGTAAGCATCATATTTGATAAAGCAATAAACCCCAAGAAGCCGTGGTTTACAGTGAATTTATAACAGCTAAGGGGTGTTGTTAGGTACGACGCGAAGCGGAGTGACTAAAACCCCCTTAGCTGTTATAAATTCACTGTAAACCACAGCTTCACG
>NW_015632734.1:148261-151459 GCF_001515625.1 Sinocyclocheilus rhinocerous
CCCCTTAGCTGTTCTAAATTCACTGTAAACCACGGCTTCACGGGGCGTATTGCTTTTATAAAACGGTTATTCCATATACGTAGTAAGGTTTCACAAAATAAAACAGAGCAAATAAAGTGTAATGATATTAATAAAAACAGTATTCTTCCACCAAACAATGTAGTTCCTCAGAAACAGTTGTGGTTCCAACAAAGTGGTTGCCGAGCAACAGACAATATTTAGTATACAACTAGAACTTGTCGAGCAGGGTTTGAACCAAATAAGAATTCATGCTGCAGAACAGCAGATTTTATGACACTAAGCAGTAAAATATCTTGAATTGCGTCAGTTCTCACAGTCATGGCTGATTAGGACAAAACTTTGACAAATCGTCGCCTTGGAATTATAAGGTTCTATCTGACATTTTTGTCAAAAAGGAGTTGTTCACATATTCTTATTCTGTGACAGCTTATGTACATTATGTGATGTGGTATATATGGAATGCAGATAGAACCTTCCAAGGCGGCGAAATGTTAAAAAGATTAGATTCAATTTGAGTGAATTTAATTTTTTTTAAGTTTTTTTTTTTTATATATATATTTAATGTTTTTTTTATTTTATCTTAAATCAATTTAAATTTTTTAACTTTATTTTATTTTTTTTATTAAAGAATATCAGAGGACACAAACACAGCAACATTCCATTTAAAAGTGGTTAATTTTTATTTCCTGGTAACTTTAATATGAAGAGGTTTCCATAGAAAAAGCATACGTTGAAAACTGAAAGAGTCACGTTTGAGCATTTTGACCAGGCCCACAGCAGCATTTGCTCAACCTGTTGTGGGTCTGTTCATCCGACCAGTGGTAGGATGGGCAGAAATGAGAGATTTCACCTTAAAAAAAAATTTTTATTAAATGTTACTAAAAAGATTATTTTGACAGTCAGTGAAAGGTCATGTCATGATTTTCTTGCCTCTCTTCAGTCTCTATTAGTTCAGGATCCGCAGTGGGCCGGCCCTCGCCTCCTGCACCTCCCAGACAATTACAACACCATCTTCCAGTACTACCACAGGAAATCCTGCACCAGCTGCGGCAAGACCCCCAAAGACCCTGCGCTGTGCCTGGTGTGTGGCGCGTTCGTCTGTCTGAAGGGTCACTGCTGTAAACAGCAGGGCGTCTGTGAGTGTGTGCTGGTGAGTGTGTGGCAAAATCTGCACGCTTCAGTTTGAAAGATCCTTACACTGATGATGATGTTTATAATTATATATGTTTTTTTTTTTAATCCAAAGCACTCTCAGCACTGCGGAGCAGCGACTGGTATCTTCCTCCTGATAAACGCCTCGGTCATCATTATCATCCGAGGCCATCGCTTCTGTCTGTGGGGGTCTGTGTATCTGGACGCTCATGGAGAGGAGGACAGAGACCTACGGTAATCTTCTCACTGCTCTGATGGCCAGATATTGCATCTAGATTTAATTCTCAGGTCCCAGTAGCTGGGTCAGAAATGTACTTTTCCATTAAAGAGCTATATTTGCGCCCTGGGATTGACTGAGGGGATTTTTCTTTTCTTTTTTTTCAATCGATCAGAGTACTATAGACTGTTACCAATCAAATTGTATCAATATAAAGCAAAAGTATCTGATATGTAGAATACGTAAATACTTCAAAAAATGTGTTTGGGGAAACAGCATGTCATATTTTATCTAGACAGACAAAATAAGCTGAGAACCATTTATGAATTAATTTATTGCTTTTTACAGATTTGAAAATGAAGACTTCACATTGGTTATCTTAGTAGCAAGAAAAACAAATTATATACAGAAAGCGTGCATAGAAAGTTAGCTCTCAATGAAGTGGATAGTGACTTTAGTTCTGCACTCTCACAAAAACTCCCATTATAATAACAGAAGCTGTTTACGCTGCAAAATAAATCATCTTACATTTGTATCTGAACTTTAATGATGAGAGAATTCACAAGAGTGCAGAATTCAGTCAGTGAACGAACACACACACTGAACAACGCTGGCGTTTTCACGGGGGGCTATTCTAAACGCTTGATTGGCCATCACATTGATAAGCTCAATAGAAACATGCGATTGATTTCAATTCGCAGTGCTGCAAAAAAGACATCGAATGCAATGTGAGCCGATCTAAATGTAATTGCTGCAAAATTGGCATTTTTCAGATCAAAATGTAATTCATGTTCACTTTTAATCTTGCATTTTGTTCATTTTTGTGGCATTCTTGCCATTCTTGCCCAGTAGTCATTTATTTGTGAAACCGAGTTCATTTCCCTGTTCATTTCTTTTATAAAGAAAATGGTTTCCATTTCCTGCTGTGACCTCTTGTTTTTTTCCTGTTTCGTAGTCGAGGAAAGCCTCTGTATTTATGTGAGGAGAGATACCGCGTTCTGGAGCAGCAGTGGGTCTCGCACACCTTCGACCACATCAACAAGCGCTGGGGTCCCCATTACAATGGACTTTAACAGTACAGCCCATAACCTGGAGAGGACAGGTCACATGATGTCAGTGCCAGCCTCTGTGGCATCCTCTGATGATTTCTGTTGTGTAATATAAAGAAAACCTGCATTGAGTTGGCCACAGCCTGGGTTCATGTGAAGTTTAGTGTACAATCAAGCCTATTGACTAACTAACTAGCGTGTGTGTGCGCGTGTTTTAAAGTGATTTTTGGTGTGGATTTATAGGGGAGAATTTTGTTTTGTCCCAGCAAGCTCAAGGTGAGTGTCTAGTCTGTTGGACGCACAGAGTGGAATAATACTCCCGTTCTGTAACTTTTGGAAAACTGACATCGTTTTTGAGGAGACAGACTCTTAAAAAAACTATTTTGACCAATGTGAAACAAATCATGTACAGATATCAGAATGAATATCAAAACCTTGAATGCTAAAGTTACCAAGACTCTCAACATACCCACCCCACCCCATGACCACATCATGCTATTTGAGTTATTTGAGAAACACATCTCATAAGACTGACTGTGGGTTCAAAAAGCAGGGTATGATGTGAAATATCAACCGATTAGAGCTAAAGCGAGATTTGTCTGACTCGAGGTGTAGTTGCAGTCATCCTCAGGTATTTTATTTTATATATTTTTTTCTTTTGTTTTGTAGTCTCAGATAAAAGATTTTAATATTTAATAAGTGCTGCTATTCATTGTTTGAAAAAAGTAAATTATACCTTTGTAAAAAAAAAAATAATAA
>NW_015632734.1:151848-155226 GCF_001515625.1 Sinocyclocheilus rhinocerous
ATGGTGGTTGGCTGGTCTCTTGAGTTTATTATAAAAAAAATAAAAAATTCCCCTACAACCTTGTAGCACATATTTAATGGCTAGAGACAGAACTAGTCGTTAAATAATGATCTGTGGCCCTTTTCCTCACATAAATGTCATAAAGGTTCAAATATATTAAATTTTTTTTTTTTGCATTAAGAAAATGAAGTTTGTTTTAGAATAAAATATCTTTGCATCATTTTCATAACAGTCGAACATCATTTGCCCCAAATTCTTATTAATTGTAACAATTTACAATTAATGTAAATTGATGTTTTTTCTCCTTTTTCTTCTTAATAGTGTGTGTATGTGTGAGAGAGAGAGAGAGACTATGTGTTTCTTTATTGTAAAGAGTAGGCAGATGCGTTTAATTTGTCAGGAAAATAATGCAATACAATTAAGGTTCTGAAAATCTGCTTGATTTTTTTTTTAATGCAAAATACTTTTTTTTTTCTTTTGGTTAAGGGTGAAATAATGATCTGGGAATATTCTTGAATATTCCTGAGATTCACCGAACTATAACCAGAAAATCTAACCACATACCCACCAAGTCAGTTGTCCCTCAAAGTTTGATTGTCTTTACGAAATTCTAATTACATGATGCCTGGACTGGTGTCAGATGGTCCATAGGGGGCAGTGTTTGCCATTACACTGAGTTTTGGTTCAAAGAGCCGTTTGATGGCTGTTCTGTTGGTCTTGTATATCTAGAGGCTCAGTGCACATTTGCAAAAACCTCTGAAGTTAAGAAAGTTAGTCATAATTGTCTTGACTAATTTTGTAGCAATTGGCTTCCATGACCTAATTTCTCCTCCTCTAGGATTTTGCAGGTAGTGAAGTTTTCTCTTGTTTAAAGACATTATTTATGTGTTGTCATGACGGTATTTTAATGCGCACACCACTCAGGATATTGAATTCCTGATCTGAAGTGTTCCTGAGAAAAGGGTTGTCACTTAGTTCTACTGCTTTGAACTCGGCCAGATTGTGTGTAGATCCTTTATGCAAAAGTATCAGACTAAAAGAAAAAAAGAAAAAGATCTGTTTTAATGTTATCAGAAAGTTAAAAAAAGATAATTTGGTACTTGATACAAATAGACATTTTAGCGAAGGCTAGTTTTCCAGTCCGATACATGTGGTGTTCCTCAAAGCTCTGTCCTCGGACCATCTTTGATTGTGTAATCTGTAACTGTAGAGAGGGCATTTTGCATGCGCAAGTTAATTATTTGAAAATGCATTAAACTGGATGACATCAAATTGAATATTGCAGCCCAGTCCAGTGATGGACATGTATGGTGTGGCACACAATTTCTTTATTTTATGCAGCTCCTATGTTAGCAAATGGTTTAGTTTTAGTACTTTCTCATTTAATCCTTGCCCCCTTAAAAAGATCAAGCTTCACATTGACATAAAATGACCCCAGTCTAAACCTTATTGTGATTCGCCTTGCCTGACACCACACTGAGAGTTCTTGGGGGGAAAAAAAAAAGTTGTCCCCTTTTTGTTTTAATTGTATATAGAAATTAAATACACACATTTAAATGAAGTTTGCAGTACAGTTTCCATATGATATTTAGATTTGTGGGTCACAATCAAAATAATGACATCAGTGGAGCCCTTGCAATAATAATGATCAGTGTGATTACAATGACACGTGATGTCCAGTTATATTGAGGGCATTTTGCTTTTTGTTTGTTTCCTACTGAAAACAGACAAGCACCCCCAACACCACACACACACATATTCAGACACGCACACCAGAAAAAGCATGTTTGGTTTGTATTGATCAGTTTGATTGGTAGGTATTGATTCTCATTGCTGCAATCATGCCATGCTGGAGGGAGGATGTTTTCAGTGCAGTTTGCTTTCTTTTCTTATTTTGTCTTGATTTCTTGCATGCTGCTGTTTTTTTTAAGAGAGTTCTTACTCTCTTTCCCAACTTTGTATAGACAGACAGGTGTGCTAAGTGTGACGGGTGGATAATGCTGGTGTGTTCTCCTGCGGTGAACGCTTGTCAGGCAGGCAGTAATACAGTACATTACTGTATAGGTGCTGATTCAGACTTTATGATGTCATCTCTGAAAGGGTGACTTTTAATGACATTTAATGCAAAATGTAACATATGTGAATAAAATATACAGATGCTCTGATTTGCCTTTGTGTGTTTTTGTTGTCTTTTTTCTCAAAAACTTTTAATCCAGAAATGTTACATTTTGTCTATATTAAAATATATAAATTATTAAAATATCATAAATTATTTAAAAAAATAAAATATGAGTAACTAATAAAATATTGTATAAAATTAAAATATCACAAAAATATTTTGCTCTCACTAGCTGCTTTATGCAAGCATATTTTATTACAATATTTATTTAGTAACACTTTAGATTAGGGAATACTATTCAGCAAGTTGCTGATTAACTCTTATTTAATAGAGAATATGTGTTCCTTAATCTAAAGTGTTACCATTTATTTATGTATCATTCAGTGCCGCCCCATAGGGTTGTGGGGCACTAGGCAAGATAATGAAAATGGGCACCACTAGTCTAAAAACTGTTAACATGCAGGAGGCCTAGAAATATAATTGTTCAGAAAATGTTTTCAACTGTTAATCATTTTCAAACATGTAAACCAGGCAGGTTTAAACTTACAATAAGTGCTCAACACTGATAACTGTCAGACTTTCGAAATCCTTCATCACTTGAATTAAGATTATAATATTTTAATTTTAAAGGAGACATTGGATGCAAAATATCTTCATTTGCATATAAATGTGTCTTAGCAGTGTGTGGACACAACCACCTTACAATAATCCCCCAAAAACCTAAACAGTCTCAATTATAAAGCCATTTTGATTTTGGAGTGAATACCAGCTAATTCCGTTACATGTAACTAGTTACTCCCCAACACTGTATATGAGCAATATCACTCTCGTACGAGAGCGATACCGGCTCTATATCAGCATGGCTGTGATTAGGCCAGAGGCACGAGGCCGCAGGCAATCACAGCCGCTGATATAGAGACGGTATCGCTCAAGTACGAGAGTGATATTACGTTTATACAACAGTCCGATGGCACGAGTGTAAATATATATGAAAAACAACAACGGAGTGTCTTTAAAAACCTTTTTGTGCGGAACTACTTCCTTCCGCCACGGATTCAAAGCTCAAGCAACAACAGCCATCATAAAAGCCATGCTCTAATATACAGCATTAAAGTTACATCAAATATAACGTGATGAGATTTTGCCTTCAGCCGAAACTATTTGCTCTGCAACAAAAAATAGATTACTGAGACCAAAGACTGCCAGTCAGATTTACCCAAAACAAATTATATCTCATGTTTAACCACTATAGAGACATT
>NW_015632734.1:155425-158587 GCF_001515625.1 Sinocyclocheilus rhinocerous
GCATTATCTATTATTTTTCAGTATATTACAGTTCAGAAGTGTGAGGTCAGCAAAAAATCGAAAGAAAACAATGCTTTGATTTAGCAAGAGTGCATTTTTAACAGTACAGAGACAGAAAAGAAAATGCATACATTTTTTAGAAAAAAAAATATATATATGTAGGCATGAAAGCATGATGTTTTATTTTAATAAATGCAATGGGGAGATTAAAAAAAATTAATTTAAACATTATATTAATTATATTAAATCAGATCAGCTAGAGTAGCACAAATGGCACTGAGTTTATAGCTTATTCATGGTGAACTCTTCATTCCCCCCAGTGTTATTGTTACATTTTCATATGAAATAAATCACAACTCACAGTGACAAATTATTTACCAGGTAGAATAATGCTGTGGTTAAATAAAGTGATTTATTGAAATGAATTATTTTAAAGGCGTTGTCTAAATGTGAGCTGTGTATCATTTCCAGGTGCCGCCATTGAATTTCTCTTGTTTCAGTTAATATTGTTTGGCTGTTAACGTTTCTAATCGGCAAATGTAGCAGCAGTTCTTTTTGCTGGGGTTTGGTAACTGACCGCATGATATTAATGAGAGTCTTGTCTTTTCTCACGAGGGTTCGCTGTGGCCACTAGAGGCTCAGTTTATCTAGGCCGAGAGAGAACATGATGACCCTTACTGTACCAATTAGTTACAGCAGATAATGTGAATTCTGCCAAAGTTAACACCGAACATACCAGTCTGTTTTCTGATTTATTGTTGGTAAAGCCAAACACATTTACAAACATGTTATAATTGAACAGTGTGAGGTCAGCAAAAAATTTAAAGAAAATAATACTTTTATTAAGGAAGAGTGCATTTTTAACAGTACAGAGGCAGAAAAGAAAATGCATAATTTTTTAGAAAAAAAAAATATGTAGGCATGAAAGCATGATGTTTTATTTTAATAAATGCAACAGGGAGATACATTTTTTTTTATTTAAACATATTAATTATATTAAATCAGATCAGCTTCATGGTGAACTCTTCATTCCCCCCAGTGTTATTGTTACATTTTCATATGAAATAAATCACAACTCACAGTGACAAATTATTTACCAGGTAGAATAATGCTGTAGTTAAATAAAGTGATTTATTGAAATGAATTATTTTAAAGGCGTTGTCTAAATGTGAGCTGTGTATCATTCTCTTGTTTCAGTTAATATTGATGGGCTGTTAACGTTTCTAATCGGCAAATGTAGCAGCAGTTCTTTTTGCTGGGGTTTGGTAACTGACCGCATCATATTAATGAGAGTCTTGTCTTTTCTCACGAGGGTTCGCTGTGGCCACTAGAGGCTCAGTGTATCTAGGCCGAGAGAGAACATGATGACCCTTACTGTACCAATTAGTTACAGCATATAATGTGAATTCTGCCAAAGTTAACACCGAACATACCAGTCTGTTTTCTGATTTATTGTTGGTAAAGCCAAACACATTTACAAACATGTTATAATTGAACAGACAAAGCCTTAGATTCGCTGCATTAGATTCAGCGTCTGCTAAATGAGCGCACCATTCATCTGCCTAATGGCTCAATCTTCAATGAAGTCGTGCTGCGGCCCAGAAACCAAACCCCTGTAAACATGTTTGTGCGCTGAATGGAAAGTGGGTTGGCCGCACAATAGCTGACCAATACACCGCCTACATTGTGCATGGCATCATAGCGTATTAGCTTAGCAAACTCTATTTGTTTGGATGGTTGCCGTTTCTGTTTATACAGGTTTGATTGAAAAATGCTTTGTAATGGATGCAGTGAATATGTTGATGCCGCATGCATTCCAGCATATACAGTAGGTATCATGATCTTCTGAAATAGATTTTTTTTTTCTAGAATCATAAGGTTTTGCATTTTGAACTTCATTTTTAAAGTCCACCTTCCCAAATTCTGCAGAAATGATTGCTTTTTACAGTGCTTTTTTATATGAAGTAACTCATCATCCAGCTGTTTGTAAGTGTTATATTGCACCCGTGCTTGTGCTGGGACTGGTCATGTGTGCACACTGCTTCCTCTCTGAATCGCTCACGCAGGAACTTATCAAATTCTAGTGAATTATTAACCTCAGGACAGCTAGGAAGGTTTGAAAATCACTTCGGATATGTCAGAAACCAGCTATGGCAGGTAAGTCTTCTCTAAATTATTGTTTTAACTGGTTACAAAAAAAAAAAATAGAATGGCAAAAAAAGGCATTAGTGCAGTCCAAGACCACGAAGGTAGACATGATTACAGGTGATGTTGAGTGTGCTGTGATAGGTTATTTGATCATCCACAGAACAGCATCTACACAGCTTGAGCTAGTGTACGTTTACAATTAGAACGAACAGTTCCGTTATTGCATATGTTAATTATATAATAAAAGGTAGATAATAAAGCTGGAATGAAGGTTTTGGGCTAATTATTCAATATTCTTACAGGAAATGCCAATGGAAGAACCGATGCGGTCCAAAGCAGGTAAGAAACATCAGCTCGAGCATTTTAGAAAAATCATTTGTATTGATTTCATGTGACCTAAGAGAACTTAAAGGAAAAAGAAAGTTATTACACCATATTAGCTATAAATAGTGTTCAAATTTAATTAAATTTAATTGTATAAATGTAAGCATTTTTTTAAAGTATATAAATGTGTGTGTGTGTGTTTGTGTGTGTGTGTGTGTGTGTGTTTAGTCTCATGACATATATTCCCAAACTGTTAAAATACTTTGATTCTCCTATATTAGCTCAGTCTGTCTTAGTTTAATTTCATATGGAGAGGTAAACAGAAATGGCTCTTGACTAACGTGATCAGTGTTGGGGAAAGTTACTTTTAAAAGTAATGCATTACAATATTGCGTTACTCCATAAAAAAAGTAACTAATTACGTTACTTAGTTACTTTTTATGGAAAGTAATGCATTACGTTACTTTTGTGTTACTTTTTAAATCTGGACAGGGCTTGCTTGTTTGTTTTTAAAATAAAAAAGTAATATTTTGGCAAATATAAAAGCCTTTTCACACCAAAAGTGAAATGAATAAGCCTCAGGCTAAAGGGAAAGTAAATTTACGTCCGTACAGTAGAATGCAGAAGAAGAAATTTCAACACACTTCAGCAATAAAAAAAAGACACACAAATGTTTGTCTAGAGTAATTT
>NW_015632734.1:158759-159715 GCF_001515625.1 Sinocyclocheilus rhinocerous
AATGTGTGTGTGTGTGTTTGTGTGTGTGTGTGTGTGTGTGTTTAGTCTCATGACATATATTCCCAAACTGTTAAAATACTTTGATTCTCCTATATTAGCTCAGCCTGCCTTAGTTTAATTTCATATGGAGAGGTAAACAGAAATGGCTCTTGACTAACGTGATCAGTGTTGGGGAAAGTTACTTTTAAAAGTAATGCATTACAATATTGCGTTAATTCTCTTGTAAATTAAAAAGTAATGCGTTACTTTACTAGTTACTTGAAAAAAAGTAATCTGATTACGTAACTCGCGTTACTTGTAATGCGTTACCCCCAACACTGAACGTGATGCATATAATTTGATCTGTGTGTCAACGACTGCATTGATAATGAGTGTTTTTGCAGTGTGATGTAGTGTGTGTCCAATTAAAGCTCATGATAAGTGTGTGTGTAGTTTCTCAGGATGCTAACTAACCCTGAGTCATGTGTGTGTGTGTTTGTGTGTGTTTGTGTGTGTGCGTGTGTGTGTTTCACCCTGTGCCCAGAGGGCTGGATAACTCTGAGGAAATACAGAGGACAGAGTTTTATCATCTCCAAGGCAGGATATGGTGAGAGAGTGTGTGATGTTTCTTCACTGTGGTGATGTTTAATATGCATCACACACCGCTGAAGAACGTACATCTCTGCACTGCAGACTGATAGCAGAAACATGCATGTCAGTGCTTGCATTGGCATCTAATCACATCTATGTAGCGAATCAGCTCTTGGGGAAATATGAATAATTATTATTCATTAATCAATTATTAATCATAACTAGTTATAATTAATTATAAATATTTGGATCTGCTGTAAGTATTTACTTGACCTCTCAGGGTCAACTATCTGTCAATTCTAAGAACGTTAATTTCCTGGTTAAAGGAAATAACTTTCTTACTGTACAATTCTACACAGAGCCTGTAGCATAAATCTGCATGATTA